>NC_138156.1:3750000-3797500 GCF_964199315.1 Orbicella franksi | reverse complement strand
ACATGATGTCATTGCGCTGTCAAAAACGCGCATCTCATCACTCACTATCACACAATCATCCCATCACTATTAAAGCCTCAACTTGGTCGAAAAGAACAGCGAAAATTGGAAAATTTAAATAATTCGTTTACCTTTCCCGGTCCCAAAGTTAGAGATTTGGTTTGTTCACTCAGCAGACTCAACGCCACTAAGCTTCTGGCAACGGCATCGCGACTCAAGTAAAATGAACGAGACTGTACTGCAAAAACAATTGGAGTTCTCAGATATGGCTAAATATTGTTCCTTTCGTGCGTTGCGTAGTAATAGCGTGACAAGAGCATCATTTTTAAGCGATGACGTATTGTGTGACGTCATCGCTTTAAGCTGGCGTGCTGCATTTCTCTGGATAGTGATTTCTCACCTATTTCGTCGCGCTTATTTCCGTCGCGCTTATGTCGCGCACGATTTATTCCTCTGTGGAAGCGAAATGCACTCTGGGAGTAGGTAAATGAGACAATTCGCCATGATTTATACAGTGTTGGATAAATTTGTGCTCACTTGCAAACTCATAATAAGAACATATCGTCCATACATACAAATTTAGATATACAAGCAAGTCGCACACGTAATAGCTGAAGGGTCTACATAAAATCTACGGATTGTTAGCGCAGTTGTTCTTGCCAGTCTTGAAGTGACTTGAATGAATATTGTCTGAATTGAATGAACACTATGAGAGCGCTGCATAAGCATTATATGAGCACTGTAATATACGGTTTACAGTAGTGATACTGAAGTCAGGGTACGATTCATTTGCAGTTTTCAATTTCTTATGAAGTTTTGGAAATGTGCTGTTTTATATTTTCTGTTAACGAAAGACTGGTTGTGATTTAAAAATCGATAATCGTTTTGTCAGGGTAAAGATAATCCGAACATTCGTTGAAGACGAGTATACGGTTAAAACAACAAATTAGCTTTTAAACGAACATTTGGGGGTGGTGAGCTCAAGGGCAAATTCACAATAACAATTATTATATAAACACCAGTGAAATACCAAGAGTTTTCCTTTTACTAAAAAATCATATCTTCATCGCGCAGAGTGAAGATACTATTTTTATTTTTCACACTGTGAAGATATCATTCCTTTTTGATAACATTTTTCTTTTGTCCCTTTAACTACCCTTAAATTTGTTGATGTATGATCGAAACATCTTCGGATTTTCTTCGGTCGTCTTCGGCAATCTTCGGTAATCTTCGGGAATGTTCGGAAAATGTTCGGAAGCGTTCGTCGGTTTACAGTAGCGACAATGAAGTCGAGGTACAATTCATTTGAAATTTTCAGTAAAATGGTTTTGTCAGTGGAAAAACAATACGAAATTTTACTGATAAGAGGTATACTGTTAAAACATCAAATTAATTTCCGGTGAGGTGATTGGCTTTGCCAAATGTCTTTTAAGATAATAAGCTGTTGATTTCAAAGAGAAACAGTGAGAATACTGTTTGGTGTTTTCACGTTTATCGTTTGGGTACGTTGTTGATGTACTTGAAATAACACTTTTCACTTTATCCGCAGAGACGTAAGTTGATTTTGCAGTATTTAAGTTCTTTGAAAGAGTTTACAATTCTGAATTTATGTATTTCACGTAACGTAACGTAATGCTTTTTAAGCGGTGACGTATTGTCGCATTAAACTAGCGTGGACCATTCTTTTGGATAAGTGATGACGTCATCGCTTCTGCATGCATTATTGCGTACCGTTTATAAGTTATGCACAGCCGCGGGTTGTTGTGGTGAATCACGCTGTCGTATAGCCTTCGTGTTTTTCGCTTTATCAACTCAAGATATCTGGGAAAAGATTTTTATTCTGATCAAATACCGTTGGGAACCGTCCTGTTTATATATTATATATACTCAGTGAGGGTACAACACCAGCTGATTATGAATTTGTTAGAGCCCTGAGCTTTCCGAAGATTTCCTTCGACTTGGGTGAAATCATTAAAACGCGACCGCACTGCTTTACTCACTTGAAAAGAAACATTTTGGCTAAAATATAACGGTTTGCAAACTATAAATATATTCTGAAACCCAAGAAATAATTCGACATCGGTTTTCCGTTTTTATGTCAGACAATCTCCGTGTCTGGCCGGCGACACGTTTGCCGTCTGTTTTCTTTGGAAGAGAAAATGTATGTAAATTTGAATAGAAATTGGTCAAGTCAAATATTCCTGCACATGAGTCGAGTAGAATTCAGTTTAAACACGGTGGCAAAGATAATTTCGCCTGCTCTTATAAGAAACATTGGTCAAGCACAACTTTATAGTTGTAGCACCATGTTTCTTCGTTCCCCAAACCTCCGGGAGGCCCTCGACGGCTGCGAATAGCAGACTAATATCCGTGGGATATCAGAAGGGTCTGACATCCCACGGATATTAGTCTCCTATACGCAGCCGTCGAGGACCTCCCACAGGTTTGGGGAACGAAGAAACATGGCCGATTTAGCTTCATTTACTTCAAGACAACAAGGGTAGTTTTAGGATTTATTTGACTCGGAACAAAGGATATATGTCTACTATTAAAGGGAAGTTTGAGAAAAAACTTAAGGAACAATGGAATTCATTATTAGGGAACAAGCAAGGTTAAGAAAACTGAGTGAAATTGCAAGGGATCAAGGGATCAAGGGAACATGCTGGGATCCTCTCGCCGTTATTTGGGTCGTCACGCAACCGCCAAAAATAATGGCTGCTGCGTGGGAGAATATCGTCGAGCACCGCTCTTTAGTTTTTAACAGCCTACGAGACCGCATCCAGGTAGAGAACCCGGTACCTGGGAAGAGGTTATTCGACCCCCAAGCCAGTTTGAGAATAACCTCTGTGCAGCAGTGTGATTCGAACCTAAGACCTCTAGCGACCTCCGCTGTATCCATAGCGCGCCACGTTTACCTCTGGACCACTGAGATCCCTTGGGGGCATTAGCATAAATACAGTAAGACCTCGTTGATACGGTCACCAACGGAGTGGGCGGGGGGGGGGGAAGGAATGGGGGAGAGGTTGGCCGTATAACGGAGTAGGATTAAAACCTCATGGTCTGTATTGAGCGATATCCTTACAGATATATCACAGTTGCACTTCTAAACAACTGTTCCTTAATAAACATCCGGAATAGAGATATTTAATTAAAAAAAAAAATTAAACTTAACTGAAATTGAAACAGTGTGTAAAATATTAACAGTATGTAGAGAAGAACAGATATATAGCTGGTTTAAGTGGCCGTATAAACGGGGTAAAATTATAAAGGATCATACAAGTTTGAATTTTAGAATGTGGCCGTTGGCCGTATTGACAGGTTTTTTTTAATGAGAAAATGTATGGGCGTTTCGCAGGGACAAAAATAGTGGCCGTAATTTAACGAGGTGACCGTAAGGCGGGGTTTCACTGTAGTCGATGTGGATAGTTTTTTCAGTTTGCAGGTCCTTCTGAGAGTGCGCGCATTGTCAGACAAGTTTAAATGGGCTAGATTCCATTCTCGTCCCCAGAGCCTCCGTTTCTTTTGGTCACGTGGTCGGAGAAACGGAGGGCTCTGGTAGCAGCCATTACCGGATGTCCGTGATTTACGGACATCCGGTAACGCATGCGTACTTTCGGCCTGCATATCTGCTCATGCTCAGAAACTAATCCTGAGGGAGGGGAGAGAGGAATAGAGTGTACTCTCCTGATGTAAACAGATCGGAACATTGACATGTGTTTTCACTTCGCTGAAGTTTAAATAGGTTAAAGTTAAAAAGAGAGTAGAAAGCGGCCTTAAATGTCGTCGCCGCTTCAAACCGATTGCAAGCTTGTCTAATATTTTACCAACGGGTTTCGCTGCGCATTTTGTGGTGGACCGTCTAGAAAAATTCAGGGATCGATAGCTGTGTTCTTGTTGTTTCTTCTCTTCATATTCGGTAAAAAGGAGAAGTTTAAAGAGCGAGGTGCAGTTGTTAAAGCTTTCAAGCAAAGTAATCAGGATACCACATGTATTACGTCTATCGATGACACAGTGAAATTTGTTTATGGACACACGGAAGCGTTTGTGGAAATCAGCCGTGGAAATTGCATCACTGACCAGAGGATTTAAATATACGCCCTGGTAATAGATAAAGGGAGAATTTTTTAATGGTAAGAACTATTTACTTCCTGGTTATTTACATAGGTTTGTAAGCTGCAGCAGAATAAAAATCTGTTGAACTCGGCAAAGTTTTGTTGTATTGGAGTTTGGCTCATCTTTCCTTGCAAGGAATGTAATAAAGGTGCTCACTTTCATATGATATATCGTGCCCTCATTTTTTCAAGTAACCCCATTCTGTTCTATTTTTTTTCTTTACACAATCATTTAACTGTCAAATTAAATCAATCAATCAAATTTTATTGTGCATTACTTGCAGAATTAATTTACATCAGTATTATAATTAACTAAATATGAGAAGAGAAATCTATTTTGCACATGGCTATGGAAAGAAAAAAAAAAGTATGTGTGTGGTAACCGGGGTATAGGGTAGAAATTGGCTTTTGAAGTGGTTACTGCCATGTTCAGGTAAATGCAGTGAAAAAAAAAAAAAAAGTCCTATGCCAGTTGTTATTGAGTGGTTATATATGTCTGCTGGGGGCTTCCATAATGGCTCTGCAGCAATTTTAATTAGCTTATTTGGAACATCTAATGATGATTTTTGTACATTCAGGCTTGAGAAAAGCCTGGTCACCTGAGCTTCTGTGACTGGAGACATCACAAAACTAGATATAGGGCTATTCCCACCATTTTCTCCCCCAACCCCCACTGCTTTTGTTGATATAATTTTTTTTGTTCATTTTATACCTTTCAATCAGCTTATATAAAGCTTAATCTTTTGGGTGCTTTCAACAACAACAATAACAACAATTTATTTCAGTATTCCCATATGAGTACATGGTGTTACCAAAAATATAAAACAGCCAAAATGATATAACTATAAAATTAGTATTTGGCATTGGTATAACTGTAGAGGTGCCTGGTGTGAAGAGAGTGATTCATATTGGTGTGCCACAGTGCACATTATGGAAGATTTTTTTTTAGGAAACTGGATGAGCAAAATGAATGGGAAATAATGCAATATTCGTGTTACTTCATGCTTATAATAAGGCTCTTCAGCCTGTTATTCGACCATGTACAACAACAAATCTCGAATGCATACTTTCTACTTCTTGTGGTTGATCAGAACATCAACCACATAGCTTTACTATTAACGATGGTTTCATCTCCGTCTCCTTTTTTTCAGTATTATTTATTGAACTGCAAGAGCAACATTCCTATTTGAATTATCCATATATTGTTATCCTTCGAAGAATTTATGCCGCACTATTATGGTCTGAAAATTAACAAAGAATAGTAAATAATGGCAGGAAATAAATAATCTTTCAAAGGCTAACCAAAAGATTATGATATTTTTCTTATGGGGATATTAATGTAACTCTGTACACCTATAATGTTTGATTTGTTTTTAGTAGACTTTCCACATTACATTTGGAAACCCACTAGTCTGATGATTCGTTCATCAGTTATATAAATAATAATTATTGCCTCCATATTTGTTCACAGTTATTTGCATTGATGATAAATTATTGTTATTTACTGATTAATGTTATTGTAAAGGAATAACGTTTTGCTACTTGCAGTTGCTTCCTAACTAAAGTGGGAAGAGAGGAAAGGGCCTCAAATTTCAGCTATGGTTATCTATGGTTATTTTCCTTTACTTATCATTCCCACAAGTAAATTATTAAAAAAAAAAAAATTGGGTGGAGGCTCTAAAGCAAACTAAACTCTTGCCTGACCACAAAAGGTTTGTTCGTGTTTTTTTGGGGGGAGACTATAGGGGAGGTCTCAATAATTAAAGAGAGGGGAGCTAAAAAACAGATATTATATATATCTATAACAGCAGAACCTTCTTAACAGGTACACGTAGTAACAGATACATACATAACAATCTGTGGAAGAAACAAACCAAATTTCATGTTCAGACCATTTGCAACATCATCCAAGTACATAGCAGAGTATTATAACACGGACCTTTGACTCATTTGGGCAATTCAATATCATTCAATACATTTTGGACTGCTAGAATCTGATCTGCTTGATCTTTCAGAGAGAGAAACTCACCTTCGGATTTCCAGTGCCACATTTGCTCAGCAACAGTGATATTTCTTCGTCTTTTCACCAGGCTCTAAGTTTCCTTTTGAGCTTTTTATAAAGGAAGACAAACGTTTTTTGAAACCCACTGCCGATTCGAATTTAATTTTATGATTTCTTGGGGTATGGTCAGCGACAAAGTAATTGTTGTATTAGCTGGTTGATTCTCAGAGTTTTAAACGCTTCTTCCCACCTTCTCGGCTGCTACAACAAAGGACGATGATTATGATCGAGAATTACATCGTTGCAGGCGATGTACTTCTTTGGTTACGTGGAAACTTTTAGGATTCCTTCGGATCGATCGGGAATGGTCACCATTTGTTTTGGTTTTTTTTCGTAAAGCGCGCCTGTGTCAACTGAGCGAAGTTGCCGCCATTCAAGCCGGAAGTATAATGGAATGCGTAGAGCTTTGTAATTTTCACTTCTGCTGCGCATTCATTTTTTGTCAGCCAATGAAAAAATTCGAATTTTTGGGTGCATCCAGAGCTACTCGTCAACGACATTTTAAGACGAGTAGCACTGGGGACGAGAATGGCTAGATTCAGGCAAATTGCCAGTTCGGTAGACCGGCATAGAGCTTGGCAAGACTGCGAGCAGAAATGAAATCTGACGTTTTCCTGCTGCCGTGAGTTTAAGTCTTGGACACAACGCATCCTATACGTGATGAACGTTACTGTTCATCCAAACAGTTTTGACCCCCAAAATGCACTGTCAGCTCCTCAAGCTCGCTGGCAAAAAATTGCTGACTTCAGGGCTATAGGGAATGTAGAATTCAGGTTGGAAATGTTCCATTGCCAGTGAGGTCTGTCTGTCTGTCTGTCTGTCTGTCTGACTGACTGACTGACTGACTGACTGTGTGTGGTTTTTTTTTGTTATTTGTGGAAAATGTACGCTTATCACTTGCAAAACCCATTTAAGGACGTCAAACTCACCAATAACGAGAAGTATCAAGGATATTTTCGACCTCAAAACGAAGCAAAATTCCGATCTCAGAGAACTGATCGTTCGAAGGACACCACAGCCCGATGGTGATGACCACTGACCAGTTACTGTGACGTCAAAAAACGTATTTCCGTAGACCACGAGTAGTCCCTCTTTCGCTTAGTCCGTCGTGCGTGACGCGAAAGAAAACCGCGAGAAAAAAAATGGTCGCGCGAAATCCTGGAGGCGAGGAGCGCGCGAAAGGAGGGACTACCGCCAAAGCCCAAGAGTTTGAATTATGCGTTGGTCTCACAACGCAAAAATATGATTGGCTTATGTTAGGAGCGTTGACAACGTGTTGTCAACATTCGAGATACCTGTGACGTCTTGCAGAAATGTTTTGGAACCGGAGCAAATCGAAGCGGTACCAGAGCAAATCGAAGCGTTGGATTCGAGCTTCGCAAGCCGTGATGTTCTTGCGAATCTGCCAACAGGCTTTGGAAAGATTTAAATGTATCCAGTGTTTTGTTTGGCAAAGCTTTCTGCCTCCAACTCGGCTGTGAGCGTGTTAGTGATTTCGCCGCTCAACAACATCGTCTAAGTCAGCGACTATAAATTCACTGAGCTTGGCCTTTTTCTGCCGTCCATTTGAAAGATTGAACCGGGCTCTTACTTGAAACCGAACATTTACCTGAAATTTTCCGCTGCTATCGGCAAACATTTCACCGCAGTTGGATGATCTCCTATGTATAATGTATAATGTTTAATGTATAATGTATAATGTATAATGTATAATGTATAATGTATAATGTATAATGTATAATGTATAATGTATAATGTATAATGTATAATGTATAATGTATAATGTATAATGTATAATGTATAATGTAAATAAATTCTCGGTTGAAACTCTGTTGAAATTTTCGCAATAACTTTTAGACGCAGCGAAAATCGTTACAAGAGGCCTCTTTCGCCGTCTTCTTTTTAAAACTTCTTAGGCAGTTTCGCTGAACGAACACTGAACGAGGGTATACTTCTCACGGCATATGTTTTTGCCTGGCTACTTGAAGAGCAGAGTAGAGCAATTTTATTCAGATCTCCTAGGGCTATTGATAACAGGCGATAATAAGAGGACGTCAAGATGAGAAATCCTACACCGAAAAATCACTCGGCCGTGAAAGGGCAAACTCTTGGGCTTAGGCGGTAGTCCCTCCTTTCGCGCGCTCCTAGCCCCCAGGATTTCGCGCGGTCATTTTTTTCTCGCGAATTTCTTTCGCGTCACGCACGACGGACTAAGCGAAAGAGGGACTACTCGTAGTCTAGTATTTCCGCGGTGTCGGTCTCGTTTAGGGTGAGGATTTTGATTGTCTCAACGGGACACCCCTGCTCAAATATTTACAGACTACCCTCCTGCGCGAGAAGACAAGCAAGCAACGATTTTTGGCATCTGATAGAGGACCTTGAAAGGGTTTGGAGAACTACGAGATGCACTTTCTTAGAAACTGGCTCCAGATCGTCAGTAGATCACTTTGAGTGTGTTTTTGCATTGCCAGACTCAAACAAATAAGCCGACATCTCATTTATTAACACGCCGGAGGCTTTACAACTTTCCACCAGTCGGTAGGATAGATGTACTTCAAAATCTCTTTTCCACCCCTGGGCGCTGAAATGTTGAAAAACCCACATTGAATCTTAGGTAGTGGTTGTTCAATAAGCTTAACTGGAAAGGTGTGGAAATTATTGTACTGAAAATATAACAGCCATGTTGCCCAGCCCGGTCTCTTCATCCATTTTCCTGATCTGTTAAAAACCACCAGATCGACGGAAAACTCAGAGTTTCCATCGTGAATCTTAATTAGGCCATCTCGGGACCTAAAATCATCTACTTGTTTGGCGCTAACAGATTTAAGTTTTTCAATGAATGCAGTTTTGCTGAGCGTCTTTAATGTGCCATCTCCGTCCAAACCGATGTCGACGTTGTCGTCCCAGGCAAGAGGAGCGTGTCCACGAAGGGCTCCCAGGAGTGAGCCGTACATGAGCCAATGCTCTACTCTCAGCTCGTCCAAAACCTGATGAACTTTGTAAGAAAGATTAAGAAGTTGATCCATTTGTGGCTTGGTGACGTTTCTACATTTCATGATTGGATTAAATGGATGACGGCCTGTATATCGAGCGAAGGTTTGCGTGCTAATCAAGTAGTAGATGGTCGATACCACTGTTATGATGTTTAGTAGAATAAATAGGTTTAAAATTTTGCGAAAGGAACAGATATTTGGTGAGATCCTTCGTGGGCAGAAATATCTCTTCATGTTGAAGTCTCCATCTGTTCAAAAACAGAAAGATTACATTAAAAGGCTATGTTCAGACCATAACTCTTGAGTTACGTAATTATACAACAGCTTATACTAGACTTTAATTTTATCACGATGTGAAATGATTGAATCAAAGATCAAGTGGCTGTTAGGTTAAATACTGTTAGTGTTAACCAAATACAGAAAAGAACATCTTTCTTAATAATTAAATAGGAAAAAACACCCCTCCTCTAAAGCATTATAAGTGACATGCGCTTGCATACACACCTATTTCACTTAAATATTATAATTGGCACTAGTAACAATGTAAATACTGTACCTGTAAACACACTTATATTATGTTATATTATATTATATCATATTATATTATATTATATTACTTATATACTATAATTAGCACTTGTAATAATGCAAATACTGCTCTTGTAACAATGTAAATACTGTACTTGTAAACACACCTACATCACTTATATTTTATTACTAGCACTTGTAACATTATCAATACTGTACTTGTAATCACTCTTATATTACCTATACACAATAATTAGCACTTGTAACAATGTAAATACTGTACCTGTAAGTACATGCAGATAACAAATAAGATTAAAAAAAAAAAAAAAGGTTAAATACTGTTAAAGAAATAAAGAAATCACAAAAACGACAAGACTAATACAGTTTCAGATAAAATGGCTCACTTGAGGAAAATAGAGAAACTAGCAAAAACATTTCTCAAGATTATTACTGATTCAGCCAGTTTAAACGTTTGGATGTCGGCTTAATCAGCAAAGATTTTTACGATTTTATTTTCCCGTTTTCGCCGTTTCAACTGGGAACATATATCAAGTCAAATTAAAGTAAGTAAAGTAAAACCTTTATTTAAGTGTCTATGTGTTTAGCCTAGATAGACT
The DNA here is from genome assembly GCF_964199315.1 of Orbicella franksi. Taxonomy (NCBI): domain Eukaryota; kingdom Metazoa; phylum Cnidaria; class Anthozoa; order Scleractinia; family Merulinidae; genus Orbicella; species Orbicella franksi. The sequence continues at coordinate 3,787,188 of NC_138156.1, read as the reverse complement.
AATTGGGGACACTAGTAAAATAGCAACACTCATTGACATACGGTATCTTTAAAATTTGAATATTTACAGGAAAATGATAAAAACTTAATGAGTATGAGAGATTCTATGTTAGCTTATGTACGAGATAAAAACCCTTAAGGAAGTGCTTCGAAATTACACTTTTTCAATAGGGTGCATAATTACAGTCAGGAAGACTGTAGTCTCCCCAATGGCCCTATTAACACATTTCCGACCACCTGCAAAATTTTGACAAATACTCTGTTCGGCGTCATGATTTCAACTATCTTCTCGGAGTTTGAAATGTGGTAAAAACGGATCTTTCGTGTTACACTACTCTCGTTGTTACACAGGAAAATTAGACTGAACTTGTACAACTAAAGCCTTCCCACTCAAAAGCCACTTGTGTCACCCATGTATGCCACAATTAGTAGAATTTCTCTAGTATACTAATGCAAATGTTGAAATCTGATTGGCGGAGCTACTCGTATAATATGAGCCATTTGAGTGCAGTGGACAAACGGGTCTTTCGCAGTGTGAACGTTTTCTAGTTTCTCTAAGGTTTCGAAGAAGATTTAGAAATATCATTGGATAATTTAATTCTCAAGAACCGTAAAAAAGGAAATTGTCCGTTAGTGTCCCCAATGCTCAGCAGTCTCAGCTCAAAGCCACCAAGCTTCTAGCAACGGCTTTGCGACTCAAGTAAAATAAATGAAACTGTACTGCATATAAACAATTAAAGCTCTTTGATATGTTTTTTTTAAGACTTTATTGTTCCTTTCGTGCATTGCGGACGTTGCGTAGTAATTAATAGCGTGACAAGCCAATCATTTTAAGGTCATTCCTCACATTTGCATTGCGCATCCTTACTGCGCATAATTTATGGCGTGATTAGCGCGCGCTCGTGCACGCGCATATTGAAAACATGACGGATTTGCCTTGATATTGAGCATTGTCAGTTGAAAAATGGCTCTAGCTCACCAACGTGCACGGGCACCCCAATTTTTTTTTCCAGTCATTGTAATCAACTAATCATAAGCTTTGCGTGAGAAAAGACTGATTTAATTTTTATTGCTGAAAATTGAATAAATAAGAAAAATAGCAGACACACTGTGGTCTTTTCTATTTTGCAGTTGGTAACCACGTCAATAAATTTGGTTCAAATTTTTAATCAAGGATTTAGCTTTCTGCCTGAATCAAACTTAAAATGTTTGTTTGTGTTCGACACAATGCATTGACTGTAGTTTAATGCGTATTCTTTTGAGTCTGGGTTCATAAAGATTTTACAATTACTGGGAATGCGTTCTCATAATAAGCATCAAATAATGCCAAAATGGGGCATTTCCAATACCTCACTACTCCTTAATGAGCATGGGTACCCCCCTTTTTTATTTCAAAATTGAAGTTATAATATGACAAATATTCAGTGGACAAAGTTTGAACAAAAATCTATTGTCACTTTTATTTCAGAGGAATTACCTTAAGTATGCTCAGCCGCGTACGTGTTGTTGTGGTCAACACGTCATTGTATAACCTTCATGTTTTCGCTTTTTTAACTCAAAATATCTGAGAAACGACTTTAACTGATCAAACACCGTTCGAAACTACCCTGTTTACTCCTGAAGGGTAAAACATGGATTTGCTACAGATCAAGCTTTCCTAAGATTCATAATTTTCTTGTTAATTTATTCCTCTGGACTTTAGTGAAGTCATTAAAAACGCGACTGCTTGTTTCACTCACTTGATCAGATATATAACGGTTTGCAGACTGTAAATATATCCTTAAAAAGCTTAAATAAAGAATTTGACATCAGTTTTCCGTTTCCTTGTCAGACAAGCTCTGTATCCGGCGGCACATTTGCCCTCTGTTTTCTTTAGAGGAGGTAAATGTATGCAAATTCGAATGGAAATTGTTATTTAAATATTCCTGCAAATGAGTCGAGGAGAATTCAATTTAGACAGGCCGGCAAAGATAATTTCGCTTGCTCTCATAAGAAATATTGGTCAAGTACAACTTCAGAGTTTTCCTTCTTATACCCCTCAGAATATTAGTCTCGTAAGAGAACCTTGAGGGTCTCTCACGGGTGGGATGAGGAGCGAGGGAACATGGTCATTTCAAGGGAACAAGGGATATATTTTTGGGATTAATTTTTGGGCAAAAAGTGATATCTCTACTATTGAAGGTAACATTGGAAAATAAAATCAGCGAACAATGGAGTTTCTTAATTGGGAGCAAGGGAGAAAAAGTGAACTTTTAAAGGGATCAACATGCTTCCCCACACTAGGAGGCCCTCGCCATTGTTTTGGTCGTCACGCAACCACCCAAACGTTAGAATCACTCGATAGTTTATAACAGCCTACGACACCAGTAGGGTCTAGTTGGGGAAATTGGTCGAATGAGGTGATATCTCGCGTGATCGAACGGAATGTGTTTTATTATTTTAACTGCTGCATCTACATCGTGTAATGTTAATTAATTACTGGAATACGTACACGACTGCTTTGCTTTAATGATCACGCCATCCATTCGTGATCATGGTGTGATTTTGATCAGCCAATCACATGTTAGGCTTGTTTACAGGTTTATACAGGAAGTCATGTAATACATGTAAAACAGAATATTTGCATGCCAGGAGCACTCAATCATCTCAGTATTTAGAGCGATATCAAGGAGTGAAGTTTTGGAGTATTTCCCATCTAAACATTAAACATAAAAGAGTAAATCCAGTTGCAAATATTTAGTATTGCTGGTTTGGAGGACGAAGCTAGTGAAATAAGCATATTAATAAGCTCGGAGACTCCCATTTTCTATCATCGAATTTTGATGAGCAGAATTAGACGCAAACTTTAGCAAAGTTTAAAAAATTCTGTTCTCGGGGTTCAAAGCCACCTTAAATTTTCGAAACTTTAAGGTGGCGCTTAACCCCATGTGCAGAATTTTTTAAACTTTGCCAATTGAAGCTTGCGTCAAATCCTGCTGATCAAAATGCGATAATAAAAACGGGTTTACCGAGCTCGTTTTTGAGTTATTAGCACTCCGATATTAGCAGCCAAAGTTAAAATGAAGTGTATGCTTTTAGCAGGTCATACTGTTGCTATCTAACTTATTGTGTCACGAAAATGAAAAAAATCATTTTTACCAATGATTGGGTAGCTTTGTTGATTCCATGATTCCAGTAGGGTCAACCATGGATAAAGAGTGGTTATAACGACTGTTCAAAGTCTAAGATCTAAGATTTTGGTGTTACTACCAATAAGACATAACTCGCTAAATGATGACTGAACATCTGATGGATGTCACAACCGACACCCTTTAGCATTCAACACCAATAAAATAAGGGTAGTCAATTTGGAAAAAAATATGGGACAAACGCGACTCAACTGAATTCTATACAATGAAGTGAAAGAGTAATACTAACATTGAGTGAAAAACAAGAGACTGCAAACAATTGAACCACATTACTGTGGCTAATAAAGAAATGAAGTAAAGAGAACGAAAACGTATTGTCAAGGGCACTGGCATTGAGTACGTTACAAGCTAAGTCTACCTCAGTATACATTTTGCAATTGGGTTGATTATTGTTGCAGGTCTCCAGGAGTCAGCAACATATATCTTTTATAAAGCTTTACTTTATAACAACTCGAATAATAGAGACAAATATTGGAGAGGACAATGTGCGAGGGATTAATCATTGCTGTCGCAGCGTTGTAATTAGCTTAAGGAGCATTTCTACTCTCAGTCAGAAACACAAAGTTCATTGTTTTAGATTAACATTCCAAATGCTCGACTATTTTCAACCACTCAGGAGGATAGTTGTACTTTAACATCTCGCGTCCATTTCTCGGCACCGAAATGCTGAAGAACCCAAATCGAGCCTTCGGTAGTGGTTGTTCAACAAGCTTGGTTGGAAACTTGTGAGAGTTATTGCAGTGAAGGTAAAAAAGTTGTGCTGCCCAGCCAGGTCTCTTCATCCACTTGTCTGATCTATGAAAAATCATCAAATCCACTGAAAACTCAGAGTTTCCATCATAAATCTTAATCAGGCCATCTCGAGACCAATTATCGGTTATTTTTGTCGCGCCAACAGATCTGAGTTCATCAAAGAATTTAGTTTTGCTTAGTTCCTTTAATCTGCCATCCCCGTCCAAACCGATATCGATGTTCTTGTCCCACGCAAGAGGCGCTTGCACACGAAGAGCTCCTACGAGTGAGCCGTACATGAGCCAATGCTCAAGGCCCAGCTCATCCAAGAGCTGGTGGACGTTGTAAGAGAAATGAAGGAGCTGATCCATTTGCGACTTGGTGAGGTTTCGGCACGGTTGATAGCGAGTGTATCCGTCGTAGTAGTTCAGGTTCAGAAAACAGTACCCAGCCACGGTAAATGTTACGAGTGCTAGTAAAATCTTGCTATACGACCAGGTCTTCAGCTTGATCTTTCGTGGGAACAAATCGCCTTTCATGGTGGGATATCAACAGCAACTACAACCAAAGAAGTTATACTCTATGAAGTTCCACGTCAATGTGGATCGCTACATCTCAACGCTGAGTTGATTCAAACGTTGTCTTATAGAAATAAGTTTATAACGGCTGTGCCTGAGATAAAACTCTGGGGCAGGCGTGTTTTGCAGAGGTTTTACGTCCTTTCTCCGCTCATGCATTGTTGCTTTGGAGCGAATGTGTCCAAATCATCTTGATCCGTCTTGGATCAGTATTGTAGCAAACCAATATGGACAATATTAAGGAATTGGTCCATGCTTAGCGTGCGTTTAGCGAGTTATGGGTACACGCGGGACGTTTGCCGAGTGGAGAGCACGAGAGAAGCCGCGACCGTAGTCAGAAAAGAATAATTTCTGCGGCAACGTCCATGGTTAACTTCCCTTCCTAGCTATTAATGGTTTTATTGGTGACTATAAACAAAAAAAAAAACAGAAAAAAATGATTTGCCTGTTACTAGCTACGACCCTGAGCGTAAGAGTCGCTCGAGGCGCAGCCGAGAGCAACTCTAGCTTCTTGAGTGCTCTCCAAACTTGCCGAATGCGTCCATAACTCGATTTATGCGCAGCTAAAAGCATGAACCAATTCTTTTTCTAAGCACATGTCCTTTCCTAGCTAGAATCTCAGTTATCAATTCAATTTCAAGCAGTTTCCCAGCTATCGTTACAATGTCAGCCCTTTTCGCAGCTGTCAGTTAAACCCCATTCAAACCCTATCCATTTTGGATATAAAAGTTTTAACTGTGAAAGTGGTTAAAATGACACATTACATACTTGAACTGCGGGATAGAGATTGAAAAACATGAGAGATCTTCGCCGGAGTCATGTACACGAGTAGGAAGTTGCGAAAAGATAGGCTAAACGACTTCCACGATACTGGTGTAGTGCTGTACCGACTAAGCTATCAAGACAACTGGGCACTCGTCAGGTTATGAGTTCGTACAATATACTTGTAGATACTGAACATATGAAACTAAATATCCGGGTAAATATATGAAATTACTGCGGGATAAAGATTGAAGGACATGAGAGATCATCGCAGTTATGTACACAACTTAAGCATATGGGAAATTAAAGCCTTAACAAAAGGCCAGGCTTTATTTTGGCAACTGTCTAAGCTGCATACACAACGGTAACAGTATCTCTCGTCTTTTTAGGTTGTAAGCCGGAAGCTTACAGGGCGCCTTTCTCAGGAAAGTCACTCATCAAACAAATGATAAAAAATAACTGCAAGAAACAAGATAGAGCGAGATCTTGTTTTTATCACATTTTCAAGCAATTTGTTCATCTACAACTCAGCTTCAGAAAACGGGAAAATGAAATTTGTCTTCTGATCAGCTGAGTTTGCTTTCTCTGTCTCTTCGATTACCTGTGACGTTCTATCAGAATTTAGACTATAAAACGACTGCCAACGTGATAAAAATGTTGGGAGATGAATATGATTTCTGGTAACGAAGTGATACAGCAAGGCTTGCTCTGTTTAACTGAACGGTATCTACTGCTTGCCAAAGTAACAGATAGACAGCAATTAGACGCACGTGTGACATCGTGAGTACGCAATTCTTGTTTCGTCCATGACGACAACTGTTTTTCGCTTTTTCGAGGCCGCATGCTTCCTTTTACAGCGAATATTTTGACTTGACCATTCCGTTTCTAATATAATTCTGTATGTGCTAAGCTTCAGTAACGTAAGACGACTGAGATACTAATATTTTTAGTGGTTTCTTATCACGAAAAAGCCTTATTGGACCTTTATAGTCCAACTTTCGATTCATTGTCGATTAGCTGCGCGACCGCTCAGTGTTGATATTTTCTTAACAACAGCGGCTAGATTTTCGTAATCTGAAATCCTGAAATTTTATTCCATAGAATAAGAGTAATACGTGACCAAGAATTTGACATCATTTTTGCCCAAGATTCTGTGCCCAAAATTTATAAATAAACTAATAGCGGTTATAGATACACGAAGAATCTCAGCTTGGGCGATAAAACCGACAACTTTACTTCAAATAATTCGATCGTTTGCCCCCCAAAAGCGATTTGAATATTCCTTTTTAGAGAGGATTGACTGTTCCTCAGCCACCCTACACGTAACCATGTTTGAAGATTTTGGAACCTTTCCTAAAAGACAACAGAAGTATTTTACCTTACAAGGCAGCCCAAGGTTGTTCCTGTCATTTAGGCTTTTTTTTTTCTTAAATCAGACTTTCTACATTCCGAATTATGCGTTAGGTGCGCTTTTGCAATTTCCAGTTTGTCAGTAGATATTCAGTTTAGATTGAACCTTGTAACTTTGTGCAAGCTGCCCTTTATAATTTCTTTGTTCGAGATGCGCTCATACTGCCGCTTTTTCCCTTGAACTTTATACTTGTGCCACGTACGCTCCTATCAAGTGGGAGGCTTTCCCTGTTGTCAGTCACTAAGATTAAAACTCACGAACTTTGAAAAGGATAATTTAGGGGTCTTTTGTTTCCACGCATGGGTGTATTTACTTGACTAGCAGCATAACTTGGCCTTTTAAGAACCACATATAAGCAAGCTATAATGTAAACGTTTTTCGATTACACTATTACATCATTGATGCTATTGATACATCAATAGCATCGTCACCGACCATCACAAAGTTGAAGAAATGAATAAACTGCTCTTGGAAATAAGCCCAAAGTCTCTGCGCATCAATTAGGTTTTCCGATAAGCATTTTACTGAAACAGCTGCCGTGCACTTTGATGATAACATCTTAGAACAACAGATGATGACTGGGTCTATTCATATAATTAAATCTCAAGAAAGTGTTCGACCCTGGGTGTAGAACATGGGTGCATGCTTTATGAACTTGAAAATTATGGAATTAGAGGGAAACGCCTGACATTGTTTCAAGATTATCTAATTACTCTCGATTTGAGAAGGTAAATTATAACTAGGAGCTATTACCTAGCCAACCTATTGGCTATGTAGTTCCCCAAGGATCCATATTGAATCGTGGTTTACATAAAAGATCTTCTGCAGTGTTAACGGAAATCATCGATAGGCAAGTAAGCCAAAGACACAGTCATTTACTTCTCTGGTTCCAGTAATTCAGACCTCATCAAAGACCTCATCAAACGATCCAAGCTATGTCGAGCAGTGGTTACTAAGCAACAGGCTGGTACTACATGTAAGTAATACTAAATGGATGCTGTTTCACTGGAACTATGGGCAAAAGGTCCAAAAGCTTTAACAGGCGGACGACAGGAGTTCACAATGCGGATCTTTTTGAAAGGTTTCCACTTGGTTTTGAGCTGCTCTTTGTGATGAAAAAAATCGCTAAGCAGTACCGTGGGACTTGTGTCAGTTATTCTTCCATTATTTGCATCACGGTGTAAACGAGAGGGTGGAGAAAAGACTTCAGAGGTCAGCGAATCGCAGTTAATTTTACATTGTGCTGATGTCTATTTGGTGCAGCTGTATGTAAACGATGAGGAAATGCAGGTCATGACACAACATTCCTGCTATCCAACTCAGGAAGGGGACGGAAAGCAGGAAATTTGTGTAGTAACCTGCATTTCCTCATCGTTTACATACAGCTGCACCAAACAGACACCAGCGATGACGAAGATAAGACCAGTTATTCTTTTGTGGTCATTTTCAACCATTGATTAAGACTTTATTAGACTTTCTTACTCAGTTATTTGGGCGGATGCTGTTATTGTTTTGGCCAGGGTCCCTGCCAAAGACATTTAGAAGATTTCCCTATGAAGGATAAATTATTTGACACTGGAAAATGAGTGGATACGTGTAAGTGGTTGAAAAAGAAAAAGTGGTTTAGAAACTCTGTGAGTGATATGAAACAGATGGTTCCAAATATGGTATAGTTTAAAACCTGCAATGAAAAAACTGTGCAATGTGGTGTACAAAAAAGCTTTAGTTTTAAGACCACCGCTATTTCCACTTTATATTTCCACAAACACTACTATCGTATAATTTTGAATTTCGTATATTTGCTGGTGATATCCATTCTGTTTTTATCCCGAAACGACTGCGAAAAACCTTAACTGCAAAAGTTTAACGCTAGCGCTAAATGATAAAAGTGTGAAAAAGCCTGTAATAAAGTTAATTCAATTCTCTTGATATCATTTGAAGATTGCTAATAGTCAAGTGCAAAGTAAAAATCGCCAAGGTCAAATATGAAGTGAGTATAAACTTTAAAGTTGATTTGCATTGTAATTAGAATCTATCATAGGCAACTCAGATAAATCTTGGTGAACAAAAGTTAGTTTTAAAAAATTAGACGGGCAGTAAGGCCAATTAGACATTCCAGAGTGATTTACTGTGGTCATAACATAGAAATTTAGACAAAACGTGTTAAACTTGAGAAGAAAAATGTGGACATGTTGACTAATTACTTCCTCGATCAAATTTTAAACTAAACGACTCTCCTCTGTTCGAATTTTTGATCTCCTCTGTTTACAGAGTTGGAACCCCCTCTTAACCTTCAATTTGCCGTTTTTTCGATAATGATATCAATATACTAATCAGTATAGAAGTGTGTTGAACTAATGAGAACATTTCGGAGAGTTGTAGAATATTACTCTACAGGTTAAAGAATCTCTCTTGCTAAACAACGGACAGGTACTTATAATTAGTGAAAGGAGCATGAGGAAATTGTGACGAGGCTACGTCCACACAAGCCAAGCAGCGCTCTCCAGAGTTAAACTCCCCAAGGTGTTGAGAGCGTTTCCTTCTCAGTACACTTTGAGTCTCCGCTCAACCGAAAATACGAGAACATGAACAAGCTAGTTAATAGTTCAGGAGTACCCGTCGGATCCGCTCCGCAAAATATCCGCTCTGCAGACTAAAGTTGAGCTGGCTGGGAATTTTAGTATTAAACAGAATCTTGCTGAGAATTTAGCTTATCGAGAGCTAGCTAGCTGGAAAATTTTTTTTGGTGTTCAAATAGCTTACACTGTGGTTTTACTAATCAGTTCTGGCTGGAAATTACATTCCGGATGCGATCACTGACTGAAGTGTGTCACTTGACACTCTCTGACTGCTTGACCTTTTGTTTGAAAACATGCTTACAATATAATGTTAGTTGTTTATTAAAGTTTTATTTACCAGCAAACAATAGAAGTCTGTTCTGCTGTCATTTATAGTGTGAAATTAGATCGGTTTCTTTTCCCTTGACGTTCCTTTTTCCCACGTTCAGTTGCATGTTTCACCACCGTTGATCCGGTCGCGGAAAATCATCGTCTGTTCTAGCTGCTTTCATGTTCTACCTTGAGACAACTGGTTATCTGGTGATGACGTTTGTTGGTTCGTGCAGTCTTTTCACATTTTTGCCTGAGGCCCGGTGAGACTCGGGTAACCTCGTAATATTTTGTAACTAAAACATTGTTCCCGGAACAGAGTGCAATGTCAAAGTGGAAAATGCACTTTTCAACTGGAAACTGAGAATGTTTTGTAGCTCTGAGAACTGTTCCCAGTCTTGGCCAATAAGGGAGCATGAAATCACATTCATTCATAAACGAGAAACAGTTCTCAGTATCCACCAATGAGAACGGGTGAATTTTTCATCGAAAACAAAATGTCTGGTAAGCATCTGTCATGAATCACCGATAAGTAATTATTCTCGAACGTTTGTTTGTCATCATCTATTAACCACACATGAATGAGTTTACACAATGATCTCTTATCAATAATAGTCGAGTTGAATCTTTGCGAATTTCGACTATCTACAAGAATGGTGTTTACGTGGCTCTTTAACTAAGCTTATCAACAACAACAACAAAAAATGTACTCGGGATATTAAACCGAAAACTTTCTAGTTCACCCGCACAAGTCCACATAATTGCGTTGCGGAAAATACAACGTGAAATTCTGCTTTTCCATATTTCTTTCCTAACAAGCATATCAAGGAGGGTGGCAACTTACCAACAGTGTGTCGATCCGTCGTCCAAATGCAAATTTCATTAACTTTTTCCTGGGTCCATAAATCTAGAAAGCGAGAGATCGTTTTCCCTGAAATTCGCGCCAAAATTTTCCCACACTTGTTTAGCCACTGTTTCATTACGATCTCTTTGAGTATTTCCTCGGCAGCTTGGAGGATACCTTGTCACTTCTGATAATTTACCGTTTGGTGCAATCATTTTGATTCGTTCTTCGGCGCAACTCCAAGCTCCTTTCTCTGAAATCTACCCTTAGCGCGCGCCAACCCGCCACGCCGGACGATATTTCCGATTTATGGCTACTTTATCAGAACATATCATACATTGAAAGGTCACCGGCGGGCGATTTAGGTCAAGATATTTTTAGAATTGAGAACTGTTCTCGTTTTCTACCAATCGACATGGTTTATATTGCTTGTATATTCGCTTGAAACAGCTTTATAAACTGATTATTTTCCTGGACGGATGATCAGTAATTCTTCGGACTACAGAGCAAGTAAATATTCTGCTGAAATCTAACGCTTAGAAAGCAATAATTCGTGTTTTCTCAAAACCACGAAATGACGAAACGCGACTAGGGCTTTCGAGGTGTCATGTTACGAGATCACGAGTGTTGCGTGTTGTTTTGACGTCATGTCACTCATCTCCGTTCATTACATTTATGGGAAGACTGTAACCTGAAAATCTGTTGTCTTGGTTTTTCTGTCTCGGTGGCCTTCCATAAAATAATATATTTACGGCAAACCGAATAATAAAATTTCGCATCTTATCGCGCTCTGCAAGGGTGGCTGAGCATTGAATTTTCGCTGAACGATTTCCTGTGCTGCATAGCCTTCTGTTCAAACATTCCCAGAATTGTTCTCGTTTTCAGCCAATTGGCGTTTTGTTTATCCGAGAACTGTTCGCAAATTCAGCCACTTAGCGTCAGAAAACCATGACATAATTTGCGTGTCACCCCCGAGGAGTATTTTCCGATCGTAGAAAAGGGACTTATTGTTAAATTGTGAGAACTGTTCTCAGTCTTAGCCAATAGGCTGATGTCAGTGTATCTCTGCATTAAAGAAAAGGAGTAATTTAGTTACTTGTGACGAATGGTAAAATCCGATACTCGCCGAGACCCCTGTTTGAAAATCCGAGACCGAGACCAAAACACGCAAGACTTCGACACCGAAATAAATGCAATATAAACGAGACTTCGAGACTCTTCGCAAAGACTGTCGAGATTTCGAGATCGGATGAAAAGTCAGCGAGACCCAAGATTTTGGAAGTACCATTCGCCACCCCTTTTAATGGATTATGGGGACAACGAGTGAAATGAACTTGGCCGACAATTTCTTGCCTGTGAAAAGGCTTTGAATTCTGGTTGTTTTTAGTAATTCTTTCGCGCTCTCCACCGGGATTACTCAGCATTGAATTGTCGCTGAACGATTTTCGCGCCGCAGAGCTTTCTTATTTTAACATTCCTGTAACTGTTCTCGCTTTCAGCCAACTGGCGTTTTCTTTGGCCGAGAACTGTTCGCAAATTCAACCACTTGGCGTCAGAACAGACGATGGTATAATTTTGACAGGTTCCGGCTCAATTTCCTTTGTTTGTTCTTGGTCTTGGCTAATCGGCACCCTTGTTATGAAAGCTAAAACAGCACTAAAAGCGTCACAATGTACTAAAAGTTTCTCAAATGAGACATTTGGTCGTGTTTTGTCCTTCCTGTACCCATTTCCCTTCATATACGCCTTAACTGGTTGGGAAAAATTCCACAAAATTGTGCACGCGTGGAAACGGCATGCAAGTATTTACGAGTGAACAATTTGCGAGTCAAAAGGACTTATTGTTAATGTGAGAACTGTTCTCAGTCTTAGCCAATAGATGGCAGTGTGAGTGTACCTCTGCATTCTGGAAACCGAGTAATTTAGTTTTCATTGCTCTCTACCTGTTCTACTATATCAAGTTTAATAAATGATGAGGACAACGCGCGGGAAAATGAACCCTTGCCTGTGAAAAGGCTTTGAATTCTGGCTGGCTCTTATTACAGTTGACTCCGGCTGATTCGAACCTTCAAGTGAAACCAGAAAGGGTTCGAATTAGCGGGAGTTCGAGTTTGCGAGAGATGGGAACAAATGACCGGAGATGATACAATGTGATGATACAACTGGTTATTTTGCTTACAAAACGACGTAACATAAGGAAATTGCGTTCAAAATGCGAAATGGCTAGCAGAGGAACACTACCGTGAGAAACCGTGCAATACATCAATGCTGACTCAATTCAGACAAAAATAAATTCAATTTTTTGGAGTATGTTTTTACTCATTACACCTTGGAGAAGGAGTTCGAGTTATCGTGAGTAAAATCCTCTACCTGGAGGAAGAATAGACCACTTCGAGTTAGCAAAAGGTTCGAGTTCTCACAAGTTTCTTTCGCGCATTCTAAGGATGACTCAGCAGTGAATTGTCGCTGAACGATTTTTTCGTGCCGCAGAACTTTTTTGTTTTAACATTCCCATAACTGTTCTCGGTTTCAGCCAATAGGCGATTTGTTTGTCCGAGAACTATTCTCGAATTCAGCCACTAGCTTCCCACCCCTTGAAATGAATGTGGCTTTGTGCACTCAGTCTAGCCAGAGAGCCCACCTCGGCGGTGTATACTGGCTAAATCATGGAAATCGTGTAAGGTCCCATCAGTTGTATTGCGTTTAGCAAATTTGAAACCAGCATTTATTGAAATACTGAAGCGGCCGATTTCCTTGTCAGGGTTGCTTCATCTCACACTCACTAAAACAATGGACTTAGTGATCACGAGTGGGCTCAAATGTGTTACTAAATAAACATTTTCGTCTTCTTGTCACCTTATTTCAGTTTCCCAGTGTCCCTGTAAACATAAATGATGCTTTTACTCCACTGGAAGGCTCCACAAAATCTGGCAGGGATGAAAAGGGCATTCAACGCAGTCAACAATTTGAATGTGAGACCCTCCTTATCTTTAATATCCGAGAAGTGTTCTCGGTCTTGGCCAATCAAGAAATATTCTCATGGAAAGCGAGAAGAGCATTACAAGCGGCATAATTAAAATGAACTTTGTCGAATGACACATTAGCTCTTGTTTTGCTCTTTCTGTGCGCCTTTCCCTTCATATACGCCTTTAACATGTGAGGTCAGGCAAACTTCCTCAAAATTGTGCACGCAATATAGCATGAAAGCAGGATGTAATTCCGAGTCGACCGTTTGCGTTTCTATAGAAAATCATATTTCGTAATACGGTTTGCTACTGTTCGTTTTATTCAGGCTAGTAAGCAAGTTAAGTGGAGAGACTGGCGTTTCTAAGAGATGCTGGCTTTTACAAACATTTTGCAGAAACTCCGCTCGACTTTTCAACCACTTTAAAGTATTCTCGGTTTTCACGTGCCGTCATGAAAAACTAAAATTCAAATGTAAACAGACGTTTCTATTTATATCTCCATCACGAAAAAGAAGTTTTAGAAATGTATCTGCTAGCATGTTTTCAGCTCGGTAGCGTGCTTTGTTTTGAAAATATAGCAGTTTTTGCGACTGAAGAATCAAGAAATTTTCAGAGAGCACCAGTTGAAGCTTGACGCAGGTCATGTGCAGCTCACTAGGTGAACCGTTATCCACGAAATTAACCACGATCAAATAAACCGTTGAAATTAGTTTGTTCCAAAACAGTTTTCTCCCTTTACGTGTTTCACATATCGTCCTGTTTCCAACGGTGCAATTCACTTCCGCAGCGGAGATCAGTTCCTTTGTTTATCTCAGCATATATAATCATAAACTTCAGACAACCGGACTAGCGGCATTTGAGAGCAGCAAACCGCAAGAGTGCAAAATCCAAGCTCGTCTGAAACTACAGATATAGTGGCTAAGTTCTTGCCCATAGCCCCACGTAATGAAAACCGGGCTATTTTTCCACCTGGAAAAAGTACGACACTCCAGATTTTGTCACTACTGTTTTGTCAATGAGGGAAAAACTTTACGAGTGGCAAGGAGATTTAGGAGATGCGGAGGAACCCACTCAAGGGAAGGATATCCTCAAAAGATGGAAGGCAAGCAACAGCATCATTCATCGGAACTTGAATGTAAGTGACTTATTTTTTGTGAAGGCGAATCCTTTCATGTTCTTGGTGTTAGATTCTAACTATTGATTTTCTCGAGAGAAAGACAGTAACCGTTAAGACTATTCTGCCTTTGATATTTTTAGGTAGTCAGTAGATTGCAAGATGAACGGTCGTCCACAAAAGCCAACCTGGATCAAACACTGCTTCTCGAAGTAAATGATGAGTTGGTAGGTCCCAATATTTTTTTTTTTTTTTTTTTTTTTCTGTCCCTCCCAAGTTTCTGGCAAGTCCTGGGATAAAAATCCCAAAACCTGGCGTTTCCGTATTATTAGTATTTACTGACATCCCCGAAACCGCCTCTGTTAGAGGTGCCACCCCTTGTAACTAATATTCAGGTTTTCGCTGACTGATATAATTGTATGAATCGATTACAGGAAAAACCGAGTAAGGGAAACACTACGAAGACCGAAAGCTTGAGAGTGCGGGTTGAGGTAACACTTTGCTCTCAATGGTCTATGCTTGGTGCCTTATTTGATTAGTACTCTCTGGATCAACAAAGAATAGGTCAATCAGGAATAGTAACAGCAGATTACGCACCGCAATTTTTGTGTACCTACATTAATGAAACATTGCATCTTGTACTAACTCGCTACATCCACAGCTAAGTCGCCGAATGGTATCTTCTCAAGGCTTACAGCAGTTTGTGGCAGGTGGAAATATTAACTGTCTTGGTTCTTAGGGCCAAACCAAGAGCGAACGAAAAACCACCCAGACAACAGGGAAATTGACAAGAAAGTCAACTGAAGTAAGCTCATCCATACTTGATTTTATTTACAATCTGTCTTGCTCCTTTGGCAAAGACTGAGATGTCTATACAATGTTAGTTTCCCTTACTCGCTGCAGATAACCTTATCGTCGAGCAAAAGCTCTTGCTCGACGACCAGCACTCTTCGAGCGTTGTTCTCTCCTCGTCACCGGAAGCAACAGTGGGAGCCCCATTAGACGCCATACCGATGCCTTTTGTAGTAAGTGCTGCCTTTATAGATTACCATTATATCTACTTAACTCACGTGACAACCGAAGTTAAAAGGAGGAAGCAATACCCCACAAGAAGTGTTATGCAATCTGTAAGGGTCGATTTACTCTCCTTTACTAGGTAAATGTCGAGGAGGGACAACAAGTTCACGGAAACTGCATAGGAATCGAGGAGCACCTAATACCACTTGTGAGTGAAAGATTTGCTACGTAATTGAGTGCTTGCCATGTAGTAACCTGCTTTTCATTTTCGCCGTTTATAGCGACGCACGTTTGTACCAAATAAGGGTCCCTTTCATAAATTCCTGTGAAGGAAGGGTCTGTGTCACTTTTGAAGAAAATCTAATCTGCCTCATTTTCAGACAAGAAAGTCAAAGAAATCCGTAAATACTGACTAGTAAAGGTATCATGGCTAGGGGAAATATTAGGTCGATGGCTGAGTGATCTATATAGATGAACATCAGGAGCCAATTTGAAATTTTGTATGTAATAACCAACTGCGAGTGTCTCTACTATGCGTTGGCGGGATGTACGAACTTTAACGTGGTAGGCTCCACTAGCTTTCATCTCAGGTTCTTTAACTTTGTTATCCTAGTGTTTTTTCTTTTGTACAGCAAAGGCTAGTCCATGGCACCTCCCGGTCCCGACTCGGACGTTCTAACGAACCGACCACCTAAGCTCTCTAGCACTGAGATTGGGAGTGGCAGACATATATATAGTATCATAAACCATGACACTGTTACTAGTGAGCCCATATAGCCGTAGCGCAACTGTCTTTGACCACCTCGTAATATTGTTGTCATTGCTTTTAAGAGTACCTCCACGCCTCTGAAGAAAATGAAAGCTGAGTCACCTGAAGAGCCGGAATCGGTGAGTAACCACCCTTGCATCATCTATTTGAATATTGCTGTCAATTTAACTTATGTCTGATTCTTTCAGCAGATGCCCCATAAAGAAACCAATAATATGACGCCACCACGAGCGGCGGAGACGAGAGGACTCCAAGAATTGGACGTTTCAGAAAGAAAAGAAAAACAGGAACCTACGAAAAGCCGAGAGGTAAACCGATGAACGGCTACGTAGAAAGGAATGAATTATGTTGATTTCACAAATGGTTTACATGTACTAGAAAATAATTTACTACTGATAAGCTGTTTTCCTTTGCAGGTATCCAGTGGCATGTTTGTCGCTGTCGCATCCAGTAACTGCGATTGTTTCTTTTTGGGGAGAGTGCTGAAGGCGGAAGATGGCATTTTTTCGATAACGTTTTTGGAACAAATTCATGGAAAAAATGGTGTGTTCGGTTGGCCCGCTCAGGCAACAGTGGAGACTGTGGACACCGAACAGGTCTTTATCACTGACCTAGAAGCCGAGGAAGCTGGTACAAACTGGCTAACGCCTTAACATTCCCCAGAATACAGGAAGTCCAAGAAGCATTCCCTCAGTGCAAAGAGGCACTAGTAGAAAGACTAAAGATTTCTCAGGTAATTACCATCATTTGATAGCTGACATAAAAAGCCTAAAAATGTGGTAGCCGGGAGTTACCAAGGATTGGCTTCCCAAAGAGAACTAAACTAAAAGGAATTCAACTCTATTACTGTCGTCAGTTTGATTTGCTTTTTTGATAACTACGTCTTTTTTAAACGTATTACCACAATTTCACCCTTTTACAATTTGGCAAAAATTCGTTTTCGTCAGGTTCAAGCCATATGGAATGACACTTCCACCCCTTACTGCACTTTCAAAACTAGTGTTACTTGAATTGGAAGGATATCAAAACACTGCAATTAGGAATGCCGGACATCCACGAATCTTTAATGGTGTCTCTATTTGAGCCATCGACAACCTGGATGGCTAAATGATTCAGTAAGTAGGATTTTACTGATAAGAAATGGCTAATGCGTAGTCAGTTAACTACGCATCCACTAAATGCGAAAGGAGCAAGATTCCAGCGCTCTCTTGATTTTCGGTTTCGCTTTATAGAAACAAATGCAGAACAAATTTACACCTTTTTTTATCTTTGCGAGCTTCTAACAGTCTCCTTTAATATAACAGGTTATCAATGCGTATATGGCAGTATTAGAAAAACGGGCCTACAAAAACGTAAGTATCAGATGACTGTTACGGTCAATGTTGCGTCACATCACGAGTAGCAATTTTAATTAAAAGTAGTTTAAGAGCTCTCTTTAACAGTTGCAGGGCAAGTTCGTTATCACTGCGAATAGTTTTTTCTATGAAAGAACTAAGCAAGGGATGCCCTGGCGCAGAAGGGTAAGTAGCTGACATACACATTACATTCATACCACTTTGAACGTACGTGCAGAATTAATTTTTTTAAAAAATTGGTATACATGAGGCTCACAATTACGCAAGGGTTCCCTTAAAATTTGAAATGGAAATAGAGGGAAATTTTAAGGGCGTCTAAATGTTGGTAATTGTAAATGTAAAATGTAATTTTTTGTAAATGTAATTTTTGTTTACCCACGGAGCACCAAGGAGTTCACAAGAACTCGTTCAGAAATGTCCGTGCATTCAAGGATCGAATTGGAATTTGAGAAATGTTGGTTTTTGAGGAGAGGGGAAAACTGGAGTACCCGGAGAAAAACCTCTCGGAGCAGAGAAGAGAACCAACAACAAACTCAACCCACATATGACGCCGGGTCCGTGAATTGAACCCGGGACATTGGTGGGAGGCGAGCGCTCTCACCACTGCGCCATCCCTGCTCCCCATTTTACTATAATATACTATATTTTATGTTCAAGCTTAACTATCCGTCATGTAACAAAGAAGAAATTGTCATAGTTATTTATCAACCTGTGTACTTTTTTCCAATGTCTGCTTATTGCATTTGGTTACAACTTGACATTTCGGCATACAAGAAATTTGTGTTCCCCCGTCAGGCTGCCCAGTGATTTCACTGGACACTAGGCGTAAGTATACTTATGGGGAATTACGGGCTCAGATACTTAACCTAAACATAACCGCCACCGATAATAATCACCTTAGACAAACTGAAGCTCATTGGCTTTTCTCGAACTCGCTCATCATTTTTAGTTTTACAAAAGAACCATGGACATTAACAATTTATCGTATAACCAGGGCCTTCCATCTGAAAAAGACGGGGATTAAACTCCCGACGGAGGCTATTGCATTGGGTGTAAATCAAACCTTATTTGATCCCTAACAGACACAATTTCAAAATTAGACCAACAAATATATGAGCTACGGTAACCTAAATCATAACAGCGTCGTCGAAATGCCTAGACCACAATAAAGATAATAGCACTTGTTATTCCCTCACGTTAAACGTTAAGCGATATCTTGATAAATGTATTTGCGCTCGACTCGTCTCGAAAATCCAAAGGGACAATTTATTACAATCCGTTATTTAGACCTCTAAAAGAGATGACAAGCATGACGTAAGCCTATATTATTCACAATTTCCTTGCAAGGGTCTTCCTAACTAAAAGGAGCCAGCTTGAGGGATGTTACTGGACTGACTTGGCCAGTCCTCACCCCTTACAAAACGATGATGTCAGCTGTGGAGTCTACGTATTGAAGGTAATCCTTTAGAATGTGATTCGTTTTCTTAATACTTAAACCGAAAATTACCATGGATGTAGTTAGACTCTGACATGCGTTAGTTGACACAGTCACTTTTCTTCCCTACATCGCGGAGTGCATTACAGAAAGAAAGGAAATCGCTTTCCAACAGGTGTGTCTTAACCGAAATGCTGTACTTCATCAACGTAGTAATTGTAGTCACTGTAAAGTCACCAAAACAAGAACAAGTTATTCAGGCAATTGTTTTGTGCCAATCGTTTTTTCCCGACAAGCCGAATTTGCAGCTATCCAGTCATTTTGTGAGGGACCAAATACTCGGCGATCCTTAACCCTTAACTGTGATGCAAATATAGTTCTCTCCGCAAATTAGGCCAATTTTGTAATTCTGTGTAAAGTCATTTATTATATCTACTTCGTCTTCCTCTATAGCATGACATCGATGACTACAGATGGCAGATTGCCCACAGGCTGCTCAATGATGGCAACTGGTAGACAGTTGGACTGGAACTATTTTTTGTATGCGTCAATGGCTTATACGCTGGCAAATACTTTACAATTTTGCGGAATTTTGCCCGACCGCTCATTAAAGGCGTATATGAAGGGAAAGGCGAACAGAAAGAGCAAAACAAGACCTAATGTGTCATTCGACAAAGTTCATTTTAATTGTACCGCTTGTAATGCTCTTCTCGCTTTCCATGAGAATATTTCTTGATTGGCCAAGACCGAGAACACTTCTCGGATATTAGAGATAAGGGAGCTCTCACATTCAAATTGTTGACTGCATTGAATGCCCTTTTCATCCCTGCCAAATTTTGTGGAGTCTTCCAGTGGAGTAAGAGCATGATTTCTATTTACAAGGACACTGGGAAACTGAGATGGTGACAAGAGGATGAAAATTTTTATTTAGTAACACATTTGAGCCCACTCATGATCACTAAGTCCATTGTTTGAGTGAGTGTGAGATGAAGCAACCCTGACAAGGTATCGGCCGCTTCAGTATTTCAATAAAGGCCGTTTTCAAATTTGCTGAAATTACACGATTTCCATGATTTAGCCAATATAAACCGCCGAGGGAGGCTCTCTGGCTAGACTGAGTGCACAAAGCCACATTCATTTCAAGGCGCGGAAAGCTAGTGGCTGAATTCGAGAACAGTTCTCGGACAAACAAATCGCCGATTGGCTAGAACCGAGAACAGTTATGGGAATGTTAAAACAAAAACGTTCTGCGGCACGAAAAAATCGTTCAGCGACAATTCATCCTTAGAATGCGCGAAAGAAACCCGCGAAAACTCGAACCTTCCGCTAACTCGAAGTGGTCTATTCTTCCGTCAGGTCATATTCTCTATGATTTTACTCACGATAACTCGAACTCAGGAAGTACAGGAAGGACAAAACACGACCAAATGTCTCATTTGAGAAACTTTTAGTACATTGTGACCCTTGTAGGGCTGCTTTAGCTTTTATAACAAGGGTGCCGATTAGTCAAGACAAAGAATAAACAAAGGAAATTGAGCCGGAACCTGTCAAAATTATACCATCGTCTGTTCTGACGCCAAGTGGCTGAATTTGGGAACAGTTCTCGGCCAAAGAAAACGCCAGTTGGCTGAAAGCGAGAACAGTTACAGGAATGTTAAAATAAGAAAGCTCTGCGGCGCGAAAATCGTTCAGCGACAATTCAATGCTGAGTAATCCCGGTGGAGAGCGCGAAAGAATTACTAAAAACAACCAGAATTCAAAGCCTTTTCACAGGCAAGAAATTGTCGGCCAAGTTCATTTCACTCGTTGTCCCCATAATCCATTAAAAGGGGTGGCGAATGATACTTCCAAAATCTTGGGTCTCGCAAACTTTTCATCCGATCTCGAAATCTCGACAGCCTTTGCGAAGAGTCTCGAAGTCTCGTTTATATTGCATTTATTTCGGTGTCGAAGTCTTGCGTGTTTTGGTCTCGGTCTCGGATTTTCTAACAGGGGTCTCGGCGAGTATCGGATTTTACCATTCGTCACAAGTAACTAAATTACTCCTTTTCTTTAATGCAGAGATACACTGACATCAGCCTATTGGCTTAGACTGAGAACAGTTCTCACAATTTAACAATATGTCCCTTTTCTAAGATCGGAAAATACTTCTCGGGGGTGACACGCAAATTATGTCATGGTTTTCTGACGCTAAGTGGCTGAATTTGCGAACAGTTCTCGGATAAAGAAAGCGCCAATTGGCTGAAAGCGAGAACAATTCTGGGAATGTTTGAACAGAAAGCTATGCAGCACAGGAAATCGTTCAGCGAAAATTCAATGCTCAGCCACCCTTGCAGAGCGCGATAAAATACGTTAGGCGGATAATTCCCGATAAGATGCGAAATTTTATTATTCGGTTTGCCGTAAATATATTATTTTATGGAAGGCCACCGAGACAGAAAAACCAAGACAACAGATTTTCAGGTTACAGTCTTCCCATAAATGTAATGAACGGAGATGAGTGACATGACGTCAAAACAACACGCAACACTCGTGATCTCGTAACATGACACCTCGAAAGCCCTAGTCGCGTTTCGTCATTTCGTGGTTTTGAGAAAACACGAATTATTGCTTTCTAAGCGTTAGATTTCAGCAGAATATTTACTTGCTCTGTAGTCCGAAGAATTACTGATCATCCGTCCAGGAAAATAATCAGTTTATAAAGCTGTTTCAAGCGAATATACAAGCAATATAAACCATGTCGATTGGTAGAAAACGAGAACAGTTCTCAATTCTAAAAATATCTTGACCTAAATCGCCCGCCGGTGACCTTTCAATGTATGATATGTTCTGATAAAGTAGCCATAAATCGGAAATATCGTCCGGCGTGGCGGGTTGGCGCGCGCTAAGGGTAGATTTCAGAGAAAGGAGCTTGGAGTTGCGCCGAAGAACGAATCAAAATGATTGCACCAAACGGTAAATTATCAGAAGTGACAAGGTATCCTCCAAGCTGCCGAGGAAATACTCAAAGAGATCGTAATGAAACAGTGGCTAAACAAGTGTGGGAAAATTTTGGCGCGAATTTCAGGGAAAACGATCTCTCGCTTTCTAGATTTATGGACCCAGGAAAAAGTTAATGAAATTTGCATTTGGACGACGGATCGACACACTGTTGGTAAGTTGCCACCCTCCTTGATATGCTTGTTAGGAAAGAAATATGGAAAAGCAGAATTTCACGTTGTATTTTCCGCAACGCAATTATGTGGACTTGTGCGGGTGAACTAGAAAGTTTTCGGTTTAATATCCCGAGTACATTTTTTGTTGTTGTTGTTGATAAGCTTAGTTAAAGAGCCACGTAAACACCATTCTTGTAGATAGTCGAAATTCGCAAAGATTCAACTCGACTATTATTGATAAGAGATCATTGTGTAAACTCATTCATGTGTGGTTAATAGATGATGACAAACAAACGTTCGAGAATAATTACTTATCGGTGATTCATGACAGATGCTTACCAGACATTTTGTTTTCGATGAAAAATTCACCCGTTCTCATTGGTGGATACTGAGAACTGTTTCTCGTTTATGAATGAATGTGATTTCATGCTCCCTTATTGGCCAAGACTGGGAACAGTTCTCAGAGCTACAAAACATTCTCAGTTTCCAGTTGAAAAGTGCATTTTCCACTTTGACATTGCACTCTGTTCCGTATAATTTTGTGTCCAACGGTCGGTTTCAAGCGCGATCAGATTTTGCCGACCAGTCAGGGGCACCCAACGACCGTTTTCTCTCGAATGCTGTTAGACGCTGTTTTAGGCTATCTGGAGTACTTTTAAAGCTCTGTAGCTTAATTTTAGGTTGCACTAAAAAAATTTTATCTGTTCGGATATTCTAGGGGAACTTGAGTATTCTCGAATTTATTAGGGCTTTTCTGTCCATTTCCCGAAAACCTTAGGTCTTATCGCCTTTCCGAAAATGATAGCTGACCTTTTTTCGGTACCTAAAACGACATTTTCAACAGTCCGAAAACAACAGACATTAAATTTCTCATATCACGAAAGTTCGAGGTGCCAATTCTCTCGAGAAAATCAGAGGGAATTAAAGGCCTTCCGAACAGATAATTTACCGAAACGATCCGTTGGGTGCCCCTGACCAGTTGTTTGAGGGTTTGGCAGCCAGAGAACTCTGAGGACTCCACTGATAAATTCAAAGGTTCAGGTAAGAACTACTTTGGAGTTGAACTAGCTGAATCAGCCTATATATTTAATATTCAGTGATAATGTTTAAGCAATGTGTGCGGAAAAGCCGGCGCAGGTTTTCAAACTGTATTCGCCACTGTATTGTATTTCAAACCCAACGGAAAGTGCAGCTTCAGTGAAGACAGTGAAAGCAAGAAAAGGCCTGATATGTCTCAGAACTTGGAAGGGTTTTCGAAATTGTCAGTGCATTCATCCACAGTGATCCTACTTTCAAGTGTAATTTCAATTCTGTAATTTTAACGACCAGTAAAATCCGATCCCGGTGTTGCAGTCGATGATGACCGCTTTTTAACGCGTCGAACGTTAAAACATGAGCTATTGAAACACATTTGCCGCGTATTGGACAACTGACGAAATATTGAAATGATTATTTTTTCCCGGTGTAAGAAAGTATTGTTTCCATCGGTTTCTTTACTGAAGTCCGATCGTGTTCTTTATATAACTGAAGGCTGATTACCTATTACTGCCTTTTGGTATCGCCGAAAATTTGCCCTGAAAGAGCTGTTGACCAACACACCTGATTGATCTAGTTCAGTGCTAATTGTACTGTACTTTGGGATTTAAAAGGGAATACAAAGGCTTGCCATGTCAAAGGTGAGAAAAGACCAGAAGGCAATCATGTCATTCCAGATTTCGTTCTTTCGGTGTCGATAGCGCCAGGACAATAATGTGTAATTTAATTTCTTATGCGTTCCCATTTGTTAACGCGCGTGTTTTTCGCACATTCAGTTTCTGTTAGAGAACAAGTTATTTTGCATGCCTGCGTTGTTACCGGAAATGTAGACATTTCGCCTTATTGTCTTCTTTTTATGATGGCACAGACAGTGATTTTGTGGTGGAACAATCATCGCGCGGTTCAGTTCATGTAGCTTAGGCAAAGCGCGAAACATGGCACACGAAAAAATAGGGGAGGGGCGTGGCACCAGTTCACACCATTCACTGAATTCACGCTTCTGGGTTATAGTTTGATGACGAAATGAGCGGTAAAAAATTATTCCACAATTATTTTTCTTAAACAGTTAAATCCTTGCTTCTTTGACTTGCCCCAGGGAATGTAATTTTCAGCAATGTAACATCAGTTAAAATCTAAGACATTTCATTGAATTCTCTCATGAATGAGCTATTTTTGTGAACATAGTTCTTGATCTAGATCTTACATTGAGGGGCCCGATAGTATCACCAGTTTTGTATATTATTATGTGTCCGTGGCTGTATGCGTATTTGGATGCATGTGTGTGTGTGTGGACGGGGGGAGGACGCCGATATAAGAGGGATTGTGCAGTATGTTACATTTTCTAAAACATATCATTTTTCAGGTGTAAAATTAACTGCGTGAACTATAAGAAGCACAGCTAAAGATGCTGCAAACGTTACCCGATGTCATGGACTGGTACCCGAGAAAAGATGAGCAAATTTGTTGATGAAATCACGAGATTAACTTTGTGAATCTTTTATGCTGATCGTCCAGTGTATATTTATGACATTACATTGATCTGATTGATACATTTTGTTAACGAGTTAACGAGTAATGATGCTGTTAATAGCAATACTTTTACTATGAACGGCCTTTAACATTCCAACAATGCCGGGGTCTTTGCTGCGAAACTTTGCACTTAACTGTGTGAAACTTTTACGGTGAACGGCCTGTAACATCCCAACAATGCCGGGGTCTTTGCTGCGAATGTTCGCACTTAACTGTGTGAAACTTTTACGGTGAACGGCCTGTAACATCCCAACAATGCCGGGGTCTTTGCTGCGAATGTTTGTTCTTAACTGTGTGAAACTTTTACGGTGAACGGCCTATAACATCCCAACAATGCCGGGGTCTTTGCTGCGAAACTTTGCACTTAACTGTGTGAAACTTTTACGGTGAACGGCCTATAACATCCTAACAATGCTTGGGTCTTTGCTGCGAAACTTTGCACTTAACTGTGTGAAACTTTTATGGTGAACGGCCTTTGAACATCCCTTCAATGGGTATTTATGAAATTTTTACGGTAAACTACTTCTAGGAATGTGAGTGTCTTTGGTTGTTTAGCTTTCAAGTTAAATTAATTTGTGAAAGTTGTGTTGACAGTGCTTTGCAGTCTTGGGTAAGGCATGGATCAGTGACATGGACTGAGATGGATCACCAACATTCAAGGTATGTATTATCAAGATTTTTTTTACTCGTTTTATGATAAAGATTCTAATGTGGTTTATACACTTTTATCTCGCAATTCTAGAGTGGGAAGCTCAGAGAAGACAGTTGTCCAAAGAAAAAGAAAAACACGTTTTTCAATACTTTTGAGGTAAACATGGTGTTACTAATCAGCACTAAACCAGCTCCCTTTGATTGTTTTAAGGAGCTGGCATAACCCTTTATTTTTCAAAAAAATCATTAGAAATAATTATAAACTACTAAATCGGGGTAAACATATAAAGTGTGTTGCTGTTGTTGAAATTACAATCATTATTGGGCTAGCAATGTAGAAGTAAGGCCGATATGTAGTAATAAAGGACTTCAATATTATTTTTTGTTCATTTCCCTTACAGCGTTATATAAAAGTAATTTTACAACAGGCATTTCTTTGGTGAAAGCAAGTTTGATCTGAATGTCTAGAAGGATTAGAGGGATCTTATTTTAAACATCAGTGTGAACCTTTTTAGATGTCAGAACGTAAAGTGCCAAACTGTCACACGTATGCTGAACCTGGAAGGCATCTGAAGTATCGGAAAACAACGTGCTGGGAGACACCTTGTCCGATCCGCTTAAGACATAAATGGTAAGTTGTATTGTTTTTAAGTGATAACATAATCATAGTGTAGAGTTTGCTCATAGCGGCAAAAATAACCACATATTGCTAATTTATCTCTAATAATAGTCAACAGACAATAGGCTGTTGAATAAAGGTCCTAAACAATGCGTTTGTTTTTAATCTAGGTCAAAACGCTGGCCAGCACATTTTTTCGCCAATAATTGCCTTGCTGGCATTTACAATGTTACCCTTTACTGCTGGCTGGCTACTTGGCTAATTGCCATTTTTCTAGCTCGGTATTCAAAATTTTCATTATGTCTGGCTGGGAGTTTTATGAAATAAAGTCGATCTTGCTAGCAGTGAAGAGCGGATATTTTTTTCCCAGGAAAGTTAATTATTAATGGTAATTGACGTGGGAGCACAGAATCAGTGCTTGGGAAGTCACATATTAAATTTCCAGTTAAAGTGTCGTTGGGTACTCCTGATAGTTATCCAACTACATGTCGAAGCAACTTGTTCATCAGTCTACCACCGAAACAGACAACAACATGACGGAACTTGTTTTTCAATCAGCCGAGTTTGAGATCTCTATTTCTTTGATTCCCTTTGAGGTTGCTCTGGAATGCAGCGAAACATGGCTGCCAACGAGGCAAACAAGACGAGAGATGAAATTATATCTTCGGCTATGACGTCATGTAGCAATGCTTGTTCTATTTAGCTGAACGTGATTATTTTCTTCATGAGTTTAGCCATTAAAATTTAGCAAATGTCAGCAACGTAAAATAAAGATTGGCAGCTAGTGGGAATTGGACAAATGACGTTCGTGCGACATAGTTTATGATTACAAAATTTTTGTTTCGCTCATGACCACAAGTGCTTTTGGCATTGTCGAGGCCGCATACCTCCTAGGTCTACATCAGGTTATTAGCTGGTTATTTAATGACCTACATAACAAATTAAGTATGTATTTATGTACAGGGAATGTTAAACTTCACAATGTACCGACCTAATATATGTGCTAAGCCGGTAACGTCAGACGAGAAAGTGGTATTCAGTTTTAGAGGTTTCTCATAGGGATGCGTCGAAAACGAAGACCCAAAAACGAAGACCGAAGACCTAAGACCCTGTGGTCTAAAACGAAGACCCACCGGTCTAAAACGAAGACCCACCGGTCTAAAACGAAGACCCACCGGTCTAAAACGAAGACCCACAGGTCTAAAACGAAGACCCTGTGGTCTAAAACGAAGACCCAATGGTCTAAAACGAAGACCTTGTGGTCTAAAACGAAGACCCACTGGTCTAAAACGAAGACCCACTGGTCTAAAACGAAGACCCACTGGTCTAAAACGAAGACCCACCGGTCTCAGACCTTTTTTTTTTCTTCAGGAAAGACTATACACTAGGCTAAATTGCTTTCATTTTCGTAGCGCATAAATTAAAATGTCATCTGAGCGCGCGGCAAACTTGACAGTTGCTTTATCTCAGTCGGTACAACGTGTCAAATTTTGTAACGCAATTAAATTTCAACAGTATAGAAATATACGTTTTAGTAACGATTTTAGTATATTTTGTCGTCACCAACATTCTAATTTTCAAATGCATATGAGCAAATTAAAAAAATGAGAGCAATTTAGCCTAGTGTATAGTGTTTCCCTGAAGAATGTGAGAGTCATAACGTAATTTTCCTGGGAAAATCAAATTCTTGTAGCACGTGGTGAATAAATTTGCGAGTCACGCACAGTGGACCTTTGCGCCTTTATATGATAAGTACGGTAAAGCAAAGTAATGAAGTCACCTCATCATAATTTGCTCATATGCATTTGAAAAATAGAATATTGGTGACGACAAATTAAACTAAAATCGTCACTAAAACGTATATTTCTATACTGTTGAAATTTCATTGCGTTACACAATTTGACACGTTGTACCGACTGAGATGTTTACAGCGCTCAGATGACATTTTAATTTATGCGCTACAAAAACGAAAGCAATTTAGCCTAGTGTATAGTCTTTCCTGAAGAAAAAAAAAGGTCTGAGACCGGTGGGTCTTCGTTTTAGACCACAGGGTCTTCGTTTTAGACCACAAGGTCTTCGTTTTAGAACACAAGGTCGTCGTTTTAGACCAGTGGGTCTTCGTTTTAGACCTGTGGGTCTTCGTTTTAGATCGGTGGGTCATCGTTTTAGACCACAGGGTCTTAGGTCTTCGGTCTTCGTTTTTGGGTCTTCGTTTTCGACACATCCGATTAAGGATCATTAATCAAGCCTCTTCGGACTTTGATAGCAGAACTTTCGAATCTCGATTAGTTGCGCGGCCGATTTGCAATTTTCTCCATAACAACACCATAGCTGACTATGCATTTGCTCACCTTGCAAAGTTGTTGCCAAATATTCCTTAGCACAGTCACTCAAGGAGATGTGAAAGCGTCTGAAAGGGTTTCGCTTCTCAAGTAAAATAAATGTACCTTGTACTCTAGAGACAATTAGAGTCCCTCAGGTGTGCATATCACGTTTATCACCCGAGTTGCGCAGTTAAAAAATTGCATACAATGGAATGCCAATCATTTTAGGGGATGCGCAGTCTCGGTTTGTCAATGACGTCATTGTATAGTTATTTGTGAACTATTCCACCTGTGAACGCAAGATATCTAGGAAATAATTTACAGTGCATACCGGTCGGGTATATGTTCATCTTATGTTCTTTCCCTCAAGGCGGCTGTGTGGTTACTGCGCCAGAAATCAAGCGCACTGCTCTCAACTCTTGCGTTATGTCTTCCGGTAGTTTTACTGATGAAAACGCTACACGATATGCGCTTGTTATATTAGCCAGGTTCAGATTAAAAGTTAGATCGAGTTAGCCGAGTCATATAGTCAGCGTGGAATTTATAGGGGTTTAACAAGACCCAGGGTATTATATTGGTCTTATTCAAATCATCGGTCATGGAGGGCTACGTTCTCTTTCGGCGGAAGGGACAATCAGTGCAAATACGGATGGTAATTGGTGAATGTTTCTGCTTCTAAGTTAAAAAAGTATTCAATGTCGATAGACAACTGAATTGCTTCGTTTGATGGAAAAAATGGTCGAGTACAGTTTAGTATTTTTAAATGATTAATCAGCACTTTTTATGCGAAACCCCACGGAATGCTCCTCCGGTACCAAGCCTCCATGGCCCATTTGTCCTAATTGGTTAAATCAGGTGATATCACGCAAGATTGAGTAGGACATTATTTTTTAACTGTTGCACGTAGACCACCTTAGGCCCAGTTCAGACGCCGAACTTTTCATGAGCCGAACCTAATACGTTGAATTAAGTACGTGAAAAGTTCGGCGTCTGAATCAGTTAAGAACGGCTATTTGAATTTGGAGTCGCTCAGCCGTTCTTCCCGCCTAGCTCAGCCGGGAATTTCGGCTTTGGAACGGCTTTGATGCAGACGTCGAACTTTTCATGTGCTGAACGTAATGCACACACCATACCTGAAAACCGCTGATGTTTCGATGTGTTTTGGTTCAAACTAAATTAAGTTCGGTGAATTAAGTTCGACGTCTGAATCAACAGGCGTACTTTTGATAATTTGGGTCGGTCTAAATTCGAATTAAGTTCGGCTCATGAAAAGTTCAGCGTCTGAACTGGGCCTTACTTACTGGATTTTTTATATACGATAGTTTTGCCGCTATGCTCACGCCATCGTCTCGTGATCATCGTGTGTTATTAATTGGCCAATCACATGTCAGGCTTATTTACCTTAACACATGAGTGGCTTTTAAAAACAGTGGTACATGTATGTTTTTGAAAAAACAAAGGATTCAAAAGTCGGAAGATCAATGTGTATCGTGACCGAGACGATCATTAACATTTAAATTACCAAGGAGTAAATCTTTAGAGGTTCCTTTTCAAATATTCCCAATCTAAAAACTAAATGTAAGAAACTTGGATAAAGGAAGCGAATTTGTGCAGGTGACAAAAGTGTTTTCCACAAAAAGATCCATGTTTACTTCAGCGGTACATTTGTAATTAATCGGTCGCTAAATACAAACGCTTGTGTGCATTGTTGCTAATGTTATATCGTGCATGTAATTACCTGTAATGTTTTTATGCGACATAAGCTATTGACATTTCTAAACCTCTCGGTATGGTCGTGGAATTAGAAGTTTTGTGGAAGAAGAACAAGGCTTCTTAGAAGCTCAAATGACGTTTACGGGCAAAAGTCAAATGCAAATAGGATTGTGTTGAGGGTGATACGAGAATTATTACTTACATGCTTACATAATCCGAAAATTAATACGAAAATTATTAGCCCCCTGTCAGTTTCATCCATGCGTGAGTAGTCGAGCACTTGACTATAAAATGTTTAAGCAAGCAATCGGAACGATTATCCTGCTGGTATACGTTGGATCAATATTGATCTAATCGGCTTCACCTCTAAAATGAAGAATATAAAAGCAGAAACCGACACGACGTAGGATGATTTTTTGAAGGTGTACTATATTTCGGCTGGCCAAAGCAGCCTTCTTCAGGTACAATGAGCATTTTACATTGGGACGGGTTTTTATGCAGCATATTTTCGTAGTACCGGAAATACGTAAAACTACTTGACAGTGTAAATTTAAGATCAGCATACAGTAAAATTTTACCAATGTAAAATTCTCATTGTACCTGAAGAAGGCCGGTTTTGCCAGCCGAAATATAGTGCACCTTCAAAAAATCATCCTACGTTATTTCGGTGTCTGCTTTTATATTCTTCAAAAACTTGGTACTCTCTCCTCCGCAGAGCCTCCCTAGGGAGAATGGGTAAGTAAGAAAAAGGTCACGGAGGGAGCGCGGGGGACGATAACCTTTCTCTCTTCCCAGCGACCGAACCGTCGGCCCACACGGTCAAGCTGAGGACTACGAATGGTTCGTCACTGATCGTTGAACCTTGGGACGCGAACAGCTGGAATCTTAATATTCAGTTGTAAAAGAAGTCATCAATAACTAAATAACAGTAAATAAATAACCAACTAAATAAACAAACTACCTAAATAAACATGATCCTGCTTGACTGAACCTTGGATCTCACAGAAGATCTAATCAGCCAAAGTTGAAAAGTAAAACGATATGAGAAGTCAAAGACTACCAAGGCGGATACAACGTGGTACAGTTAAAACAATATTTTGGCTGGCCAGACCAGTAAGACCACCGCTAGCCAAAATACCTTATTAAATTTATCAATAAATAAGTAGGGATGAACCTTCAAAAAGTACTTTCTTTTTCAGAGGAGCTCTCCATGTTTCGTACTTATTGAAAAAACTTTAAGAGCTCGATAAATTGCCACAAATTGTGTTGTACTTTGAGCGCGAAAGTTTGCGATACGGCTTGCCAAACATTTAATGATTGAATAAAGATCTTTGCTGGGCTTTATAACCCCTATTAACCTTGATTACATCTAGTAGGCGATTCTGATGATCACCAAATAATGATTAATGATTAATAATTGATGACAAAAAATTTTGTGGTCTTTAACTATCGGTTGCTCATCGATTTTATCCATTACTTAGCGTCAATTTTGGTCTGGAGTTCCGCGCCCCCTGTCCGCGCACGCTCGCGTATCGCTCGTCCCATTCCGACCGGGTTAACTTATTGACTTATAGGACAAATGAATTTTACTCGTTTGTCTTACGATGGAGTCACTCTGAGATGTTGATCGCGAGCTTTCGACTGCTATACTTCTAGTCTTCATCAGGCGATGAGGTCGATTGTTTACGTCTTCCTATTTGTAGCACGTTGGTTCGCGGCATTATTATTATTATTATTGATCAATAACGATTTCTTGAAACATACGGCAGGCGAATATTAAACGTTAAAAGCCAGAATACGAATGCGATCGACTTGAGACAATTGGTAGATTCCAAGGTAGCAGATCAGTAGCACATTCCATCAACCGAAGCGACTACACCCACCATCCGAGTTATCATACCATTTAAAGATCAGGCCTCTGCTAATATAGTAAAGAAACGTCTCGCAGACCTCAGCTCGGTGGTCAGGGCCACAGTTCAACCCGTGTTCATCGGCGGGGGGCTCGGCGGGGGCCTTGGGGTTCGGGCCAGCCACTGTTGACCGGCGGTGCCTGGTTTGTGAGTTTCAGTGTGACCTGTGCGATGCAGGATTTGTTGGTTGCACTCGCGGCCGGCTCCGCGGGCGCGTTGATGGACACAAACGGGAGTCGTCGTCGGTTTGTGGACATTATATGAGCGAACATGGCTCGAGCGTGCCTCCTTTTCTTTCGGGGCAGTTTCGCGTGCTTACTAAGTGTTCTAACAAGTTTGGTTGCCTAATTGGGGGGATGCTTTTTATAGGAGGACTTTGACCATCCCTAGGCGTGCGGGCGGACTCGGCTCGCGTAGGGGTGTTCACTTGGAGAACTTGTGGTCCTTTGTTGTTGTGCTGATTTGTGGAGACTGTATTGAAATCAAATCTTTGCATTATTTACTCCATTGCCCTGAGAATGGTGTGACGATGACGCCGAAACGTCGGCTTTTAACGTTAATATTCGCCGCTTATTATTACTATTATTATTATTATTATTATTATTATTATTATTATTTTCGACATTGTGACGCTGTTCCTCCTAGGTCCGCATTGCAACTTACTGCCTGTTGTACTTTTTGATTGTAGATATCTATGCTTCAGGAATTTCAATTCCGCTATCTCTATTGATGTTATTTGGATGAAGAAATGTCAATAACATCCTTCAACAGGCTAGACCGCCCAAGCCTACATCATGAAGGAAATGCAAGAGGCCCTTAAGAACTTGAAACTTGAACTTGAACTTGAACTTGAAATAAGTGGACTCCATCATGATTCTACCAGCAAACAAAGGTCGCGCTAGCGTAGCTGACGCCTACCATGAAAAATAAACACTTCTTAAACAGGTCCATACCGACTTCTTTATAAATACCCGGCGGACAGGCTCAGCCGGAAACTCACTGACTCACTGCTTAAAACGAAGTGGTCCATCTACAGCAAGATCAAACCTAGGCACAAAGAGCCACCAAAGATTTACGGTCAACCTATCTTACACCACGATGGATAATAGTCACATCTTTAGTGTCATTGATTCATACTTATCACTTATATAGTCATGCTGTGAAATTACGGCGAATTTTCAGTATTTCTCGTTATTATGACTGACTATCTTGTTTTGGTATAAAGCTACTAGCGTTCTATCACGAATGCTGTTCTCTGATTGGTTACGTTATTCACGATCCATTCTGTGATAGATGGTGAGTAGCGTAGAAGTGTGCGCTTGTTAAAAAAATGATGACCGCTTCTTGGCATTCTCGAAGTGTCTGTGAAGAGGATGTAGATAAAGTTTTGAACGACTAGTAGATTTATACTAAAACAATTAGATGATTCGCTCTCAATAGCTATGCCGACAGTTGACTCGGGCTGTGCCCTCGTCAACTATCACGAGAAAGAAATCTCGAGCTCATAATCCAATTGCTTTATAAAAGATGAACTGTACATGTACGAGCGCTAGCGCGCTTCTGAGGACGTGAACGCCTTCAGTTACTTACTTGTGCCGTCGGCGCTACGCCTTACCTCACAGCAGAAATTTTCTTTAGTTGTGTAAAACAAGTAGATATTCAGTTTTAGATGCCAAAAAATGATGGGCTAACAGCTTTAGTCGATTATTCAAATTCATTTTTATGATAGCTTGAATTGCTTGATAAACTGGAAAGAACACCTTTTGGTGCCGCTATTTCCTTGGAATATAATTACCAAAACTGCTAATAACAAATGGATGTTTTTCCCGCAAAAGTGAGGATGGTCGGTTGCGATCGCTTCGAAGGCCAGTCAACATGGAAGATTTACGAGTAATTAAAGATCTTCTTTCGATTCCAGGTAATAACCTGCGTCACAGACGCTACACTCCCCCCGCACTCCCCACGGGTAAATTTCCGTCTGCAACGGAGGCTACTAGTTACACGTTCTCCCCCCTGGGGGAAGGGTACACCCATATGTAAGCTATAAGGGTATGTGCCGGGCAGGTGTGTGCCGGGTGTCGAGCAGATTTCTGCATCTGCAAGCATAATATACAGCGGCAGTTTTCGAGGTCACCCTCATACATGAAGTACCTACTGAAAATCTAGGAAATTCAACATGGCGGACAACATGGCTGAAGAAGAAGTGGATCCTACCGAAACAGAAGAGAAAATCGAGTACCCACTGGAAGTACAATACTGTGGAGGTAATTAATAATCCCTTAACAGTTAGGTCTTAATTTTGTAAAAGTAGTAACGTCTGGATGATTTTTTTTTCTTTTTCATTGGTTGCTGTCTTTCCGAACTTTACAGTGTGTAGTTTACCACTGGAGGTAGGATTGCTTCTTAGTTTAATGAACTGTTTTAAAATTTAAATTTCTGAGGTTTTGTTTGTCTTTAATCGGTGATGCGTCCTATTGATTTGCGGGTCTTCTGAACACAGCTGTTAAAGGTCACAAGTCGGGCAAGTTACTAACTCGGGCCTGTGGTGTTGACGGTGGTGTTTAGAGGGAGGGATGTGTGTGAGTGATGGCTGGTCAAGGGAAAAAAGAGGAACAATGTTAATGAAGCCTTGATTTAAAATCGTAGTAATTAACAATTATTCACCAAGGTGGAGGTTACCAGAAATAAATGTCCACCTCTTTTACCAACACTGTCTGAGGTGAATAATTGTTTTAGTAACAAACTTAATAACTACTGGATCATGGCTACCAGTCGTTTAGCCCTCAAGTTGATTAGCCCTTAGTGGGTTAGCCCCCAATGAGAAGTTGATTAGCCCCCATATTCACCCTAAAGAACGAGAAATAGGCAGTGTTTTCGACTTCTGGTTGGGAGCTAAATGTTTTGGGGCTAATCGGTTTGGGGGTTTAATCACTGGTCACCCTGGATCAAAAAATTACTTTATTTCTGACAATAAACTGCAATCTTATTCTCAGAGCCCACGTGTCTTTTGGTCAGCACCTGACCAAAAGACACGTGGGCTCTGGGAATGAGATTGCCATGTTTTAAATGAAGGCACACATGCGCCGTGAAACTGGAACTCCTAAAATCTTGGAGTCTGGAAATTGATTATTCCAGAGCTCTGTGTCTTGGTGCTGACCAAAAGACATGTGGGCTCAGGGAACGAGATTGAATAAACTATAAATGGTCAGAAGTTTTGAAATCTCTGCCTGGAGGTGAATAGTACTTTGCTAATTACCTACCTACATACATACATACATATACTTTTTGTTGAGGCAGGTTGGTTTGAGGCAACCTAAAGGCTGGTGGGGACCTGCCAGAAACTTAATTAAAAAAACTATTTGTAACAAAAACTTAGTACTTAATTTACAAAAATTAACAAAAATTTAAATATACAGAAAGTCCGTTTGTTTTGATGTTATCTGGCAGGCTTCTTTTTCAAATTGAATTTGTTCTAGTATCCTTGAGGCCTGTCTAAATTTTTGTTTAAAAAGCTGTAGGGAGGAAGCATCCTTGATGGTTTTAGGTATTAAATTCCAAACTATGGGTCCTCTGTACCTTGCACTATTTCTGCCAAGGTTACTATTGTACCGTACATTCAAGAAGTCATTAATACGCCTTAAGTTATAATTATTGTCGGTGTTGCATATTTTGAATAGGGCTGTGAGTTGATCAGGTTAACTATTGTGGAAAACCTGATACATTATAGAAGTGAGCCTACGCTTGTAAATATAGCCTAAAGGTTTCCATTTAACAAGGTCAAGTACGTCAGAGTCAGGAGTTTCGCTGGGCAGTTTATGGATTAGTTTGGCAGCTTTTAAGTGTAAATGTTCCAATACTTTAAAGGTAGATGGTGAGCAGGATCCCCAAATAGTTATGCAATAAGTGATGCTTGGGACAATCCCTTTGAAATATATTTTTTCTAGTACACTTGAGGGTAGTCCTTTAAACTTTTTCACCTCCAAGTTAACCAATCAGAATGATGAAAAGCACTATTCACTTGTGTGGTACATACTATTGCTAAAATATTCAATCTGAATGAAAGTATTTGGGAAGTTAAAGTAACTAGACTAAGTGGAGTACTATTCAGGGAGTAACTGTGATCGTTTTGCCTGGAGGATGATCTGCCCACTGGCGATTCACAAAACTGAAAGTCCTTTTGTTAAAGTGAACTTCCAGTAGTCCTTGCTTACATGTACATTCTTAAGTAATACAGTCAAACCTACCTGTATTGTATTGTAAGCGGCCATCTGTTTAGCGGCCAATCCTTGTTAAATGGCCAGTTATCAAAGTCCCAAATTTTTTTAATTTAGTCACTCATCTGTTCAATTTTGTTTCAATGAATTTGACTGTTTTGAATATGATTATTTTCCATATCCTGGGTGGTGTTGATTCTCAGAACAAAGTTAAATACACCTTTTAAATAGCTTGGGTGGTATGTTTCCCATTACAAACCATGTGATATTCTCAAGAGAATTGTTCTTTTATTTATCTATCTAAATATTATTAATTTATATACACACATTTGAAAATTTGAAATTTTGAAAGTAAGAATTCTCAAGAGTATCATCACATGGTTTGAAATGGGGCAACAAACTGCCCAAACTAAAAAGGTCTATTATGTAGGGAATGCATAACTGTATCATAGTTGAAAGCCTGGAAATTTCTCTTTTCAATAGACACATAGTGTTGTTTTGTTGTTTGTTTTGCTTTGTTCCTTAGTACTGTGAGTACACTTCAGAGTATGAAAAATGTAAAGAATGGTTAAAATCAAATTTGCCTGATGTTTATGAAAGTCTCATTAATCATGGTAGGTGCATTTATTGAGTTTGTTATATATAAAATTTATCTTATACGGGTAAACTGTCTTGTGTTATGTCACAGGATTCTAAAATCTTGTGACATAGAATCTTTCTCCTGTAAACTCCTCTCTTAATATACCATGAAGCATAGTAGTGCATTAAAATACACTACATGTAATAATAACATACATGTACCAGAATGAACTAATACATATAACAATGAACCATGCTTCATATAACAATGCATAATCATTTGACCTCATCACATGACAAAGACTAGCAGTAGAAATCTTGCAATCAACTGCAGGGCTATATTTTTGTGGCAACTCTATAGATTATTGTGAGAAGAGTGATCAAACATTTATCTGTAGCAG
>NC_138156.1:3697500-3747500 GCF_964199315.1 Orbicella franksi | reverse complement strand
GTAGTCACTGTCAGTCTTGCGTCACAAGAACACGCAAGCCAGTGCAACAAGTGAAAATGCTATGTTGCGTATACCGTACTTGCATTTTCCGTTGATTCAAGTACCTTTTAATGAAATTTTTTAACAACTTATAATAATAAGCTCTCATTAACCAAGCGCAAAGGCCGTACGAGGGAACATTGGCCATGGCCTTATTTTTTTTCAACCCAACAGTGATTTAGTTACATTTTCTTCCTAATTTTAATTTTTTTCTTTCACATCTGCGGTGACTGGTTAGTACTCCTGGTGATTAGTTACTTCTACTGGAGTACTTAAAAAGCCTTTTAAACTATTCAGGACCACTTATGGAGTTGGAAATATAGAAAACAAAGTAGCTCGGCCCAAGC
This sequence comes from Orbicella franksi, assembly GCF_964199315.1. Taxonomy (NCBI): domain Eukaryota; kingdom Metazoa; phylum Cnidaria; class Anthozoa; order Scleractinia; family Merulinidae; genus Orbicella; species Orbicella franksi. The sequence goes on along the minus strand of NC_138156.1, from coordinate 3,747,114 downwards.
CCTGTACCTATTTTTTAAAACGTAGTTTCTGCTACAGTGGGGCACATTTGTGGAATAGCCTTCCATCTCTATAACGTCAGAAGCACTATGAAAATGAGATCAATCACGTAATGTCCTCCTCGTACTCCCACACGGCAAACATGTAAATCGTTTTTTTTTATTTTTTATGTCAATCTTGCAATGTAACAAAACGGTGGGTAATTTCTGTTCTGTTCTCTTTTTTATATTATGCAGATTGATGAAGATAGTATAGACGACCTTGGAGATCAGAAGAGATGATAAAAGTCGTGTTAAATTCCTTTGCATAATGTAAAAATAAACATAATAAATTCTTAATCTTAAGCTCTCTAACATGTATTCGAAGCTAAGCGAGGTAGTACATACACCTTTTCGATGTTTTAACAATGATAAAATACTTTTAAACATATAATACTCGGGAATATTTTGCGCGTTGTGTGGTACGAACAATGAGCAAAGTATTATTTTTTAAACCATCGAATAAGGGTTTTATTATTCCACTATTACTGCATTTTCTGGTATTTCGGCTTCTATTTTTTGAAATAGATCCTGCGCCATCCGGAAATCGCACCGGTCGCTTTAGGCGCGTGTCAATGACGCAAACAAAATAAAACCTTACGTGTTTTGTGCGTCGTCTTGACCTAATATGGTAAAAAAGGGACTGGGTTGCAGTAGAATAATAATTAACAATTATTCCACTTGCGCGTGTTGGATGATATATCGCACTTACTCTCCTGGAATGGGGCACTACTCCATCGCTGGTACGTCCCAGCATATTTGCCGGTTATTTTAGTCAGTTTGCTGGTCCTTATTTCTACTCCTGGGTGGAGAGGGACATTCTCAGTGTATATGAGCTTGTGCAAGAACACAGGGAACTGGGCTGGACTTGAATCAGGACCACGCGATCCGGAGTCCAATCCACTTTTTTACGATGCAGAAATTCTCGCGCGCTCATTGGCTAATTTTCATTGTCAATAAGCTGACAGACACATGAATTTATAATTTATGCGATGCGTCAACGAGCGAGAGCGGACAATTTGACAATTTGTTATCGTATCGCCTCGTGGATCCACAGCTACTTTGACAATGTATGACGAAATTCATGATCAATAACAGGACAGACGCATGAAAAACTAATGTCAATTTGTTAAATCATTTGTAACCGTGATCGTAACGTCAACTTATGTTTAGGTTACGAACTTGGTCATTGGTGTCCTTAGCCATGCGTGTTCGCGCATTTAAAAGTTCTTGAAAACGAAAAAAAAAAGATTTTCTCGTTTGAAAGTTCTGGATTTTAAGAAGTCCTCGAATGCTCTTCCGGCAGAAAGATGACTGGGGCGGAATGGACAAGGGATATAAGAGTTGATTTTGATGATACCAGAAAAAAGTGATTGTTATTTGAAGTACGTTTTGATCTTGGGGAAACGCAGATCTTGAGTATTACAGAATCGTTCATAAAAGTTCTTGAAAAATGTCGGAAGTATTGCATGAACCGTGCTAAATTTGAAAGTGGTCACGCGATTCGTTCATATGTGCAACTCACTAGCCCCTACTTGCAACCATGTAGAAGTGATCAGGTGACTGGATACACTAGGCGAAATTCAGTCTCTGGTCGGGAAGATGGTGGTTTACGACAATGAAGTTGTAAGTTGTGTAGTTATGCAAGCATCCTTCTGGGAAACCGAGAGTTCTTATAATCAGGACGGTGTTACACAAAATTCACTGATAGAAATCATTTTAGTCATTTGTTGAACTTTTACCGTGATTACAGGTCTAGTTTTCGCTAGATTTTGAAAATCGTAAGCCCTTTTAGTTACACTTTAATACTGTTCGTTTGACTGTTAACCTGATAAAACTGTGTTTTCTCGATCAGTATATGTCATAGCCTGATTCTCAAACGGTCCAGGTCGGAGAGTGCGTGGCCACGAGCGACCTGGACCGTCTGAGAATCAGGCTATATATGTCCCTATGTCTTTAATTACCGGTATCCTGACACTCCAGGACTATTCATTCAGACACGGTTGTAGGCTTATAAGAAAACTTACGGGCTTTTCTTAATTTCGTTTTGTTAAGTGATAAACTCCTTATTGCCCTACACTATTTGGGTATAACCTGTAGTCCACAGACAGACTCAGAAATGCTTAGTAGCGCAGTACAGGAACAGGCTGCTGTCGTACAGCGAAGGTCGCTCGTAGTAATACAACAAACGGCTCTTCCACACTTTCCAGGAATCTGCATCCTTCAGCTTTGGGATAGGTCGGTTCAACAGCGTGATGGGTGTGCCTGACTTGTAGTGCTCAGCAACCCAGTGAACCGCTTGGTAGATGCCGTTTGACGAGGTTTCCAACAAACAATCACACAGATCATCCTGCGGATAGAAGAATTCTAAGTAAAGACAATTTTAGAAAATGTTCGACTATGGTATTTTCGGCTTGCAGTCGTTAATTAATGGGGTCAGTTTTCTGCGGTTTTAACCCTTTATTATTTTGTGTACCGGCTACTGTGCAGTGGTAAACGCGTCACGGTTAACGCTTGAGCTCACTTCAGTTCACATATCACGCGCATCACCTGCAACCATAGTTAATATTAACTATGCCGCAACCATCCGCACTTTAATTGTAACTTTTAATTCTGAATGAAACCCTGGTGTGCAACTATTCAAATGAAAGTTATTGAGTAGTACAAAGGTTCATCTGGTATATGATGCTGTACGATGTGGTTTGGGGAGGAAAACCTAGGGTGTGGCCATTGAAATGAAATTAAGCCATTGATCATGAGCGGTACAGTTCACGAAGTAGTACTGTTTATACAGTCGAACCTCTATTGAGCGGCCGCCCATTAAACGGCCACCCATATTAGGCGGCCAGCAATCAAAGTCCCAATGATGGCTTTTCCATTGTTTCTACCTCTATTAAGCGGCTAACCCCTGTTAAGCGGCTACAGTCCATTTCCCCGAGGGTGGCCGTTTAATAGGGGTTGGACTGTATTGCGCTGTACAAGGTGGTTTCAACTTCTGTGAGTCTGTGGATTTAAACGTAGTGTGTGGAAAGTCACTGAGGAGTACTTCATCTTCAAGTTGTACTGTTTGTTACGTTGGACAAACCGGTTCAATTCCAGCTTTTTAAAAACTCGAGAGTGTTACCTGATTCAAATGGGAATTTAGAGATTATTTCAGAAAGAATCTCAATGAACCTTTTGATTTCAGTAGCAGGGAGAATTTAACTACCTGGGGTGGGTTTTTCAAGACTTCCTGGTAAACCTCCGTCACCCTGTGCCACACGTCAATCATATGAAACTTGTGAACGATTCGCTCGGTCGAGGACCAATTGGGACCCAAGCCATCATCGTCCAAGCCAATCCGACTTAAAATGGTATCAATGATGTTCAGCGTCTCAGTGGTGAAATCTTCCCCACGGGGGTCCTCTGGAGCATAGGGTAACACCAGATGTTCCTGGGGAAGAGAAAGTAATTTGTAGAGGTTCAGATCAAAGCTGATTAACCCATTAATTCTCTCGACATCACTCATAAGTCTACTTTAAACGGTCTGGGGAGAGTTTGTACTCCGATAGAGAAGGTAACAAGAAAATATGAAAACCAGAAGAATTGATAACCTGACCAGCTAACTCTTAAGGACAAAACTATCCCGAATTTTCCACACTGAAAGAAGATTTTATTCTGTCAGGCTCCCAAAAAAAGAAATTTTTAAAAGTTTGTTAAATGAACGTATGTGCGGCCCAAAAGGGCTTGGTTTTTCAGCCGTTTTGGTCTGAAATAGGGTATCGATTTTGGCCATTTTGGTCTCAAATAGGGTTTGGTTTTTGCACTCTGGTCTTGAATTGGGTATGTTTTTTTAGAAGAACTTGAAGCTACTTTTTCTTCGTTATCGATAAGACCATCAAAGTTTTTCACAATGCGTTTGACATCGGACTGAACCAAGGAACTAATTATAAGGCAGGTCTGAAACAGGGCATTGATTTAAGAGTCAGGTCTTACATAGAGTATCAAATTTTTCGTCAAGTCACAAATTGCAGGTAAGGTAAGGGTTTCGGGTAGCGGACCGCACACCCCCACCCAATATTTCTGGGAGTGCCTCCCCAGGACATTACAATCAAACCAAGTGAAGCGTACCCCTCAAGATTTCATTAATGAATTGATTATTTGACTATTGAACCCGCTAGTCGTCTCAAGAATATGTAATGATGAATTGATTATTTGAATATTGAACTCGCTAGTCATTTCAAATATCAATATTAAATTGTTTTGTTTGTTTGTTTTTTTTTTTTACATTAAACCCATTAGCCGTATTCTTGGAACGACTAGTGAGTTCAATTTTCCAATAATCAATTCATTGTTGCATTCTTGAAAAGACTAGCGGGTTCAACATTCAAATAATCAATTCATTAATGTAATGTTGGGGTTACGCTTCACTTGATGTGACTGTAATAAACAGCGAGCAGTTAAGTAAACCTTCCGTGACTAGTAATTCAATACTTTTGTACCAAGGCGTACCACATGCCAAAATACCGTCAACACTCGAACACGAAAGGCCTCCCTAAAGCATCACTTTTACCCCAAGAATTCCTTACTTAGAGATTGTCTACTGAGAAATTCCCATTTCTGGGTTGAAAGTGTCCTATTAGACATAGCCCATCCAGCCTTAGGCTAGTTCTTTGCAATATTCAACAAGGTCAATAGACGTTTTGCGGCGAACTAAATCCAAGGTTAGTGAAGATCCCGCATTCAAATCTGCTGACTTGTTTGAGCATTGCAAGGTAAAGGGTACTCGCCTCATCCCGGATGTTGTGATTGACTGTTGGCACGCGGTTGTTCTCAGTGGCCTGCGGGTTGAACAGGCGGAGACCCTGCAAGTTCATGGAGTGAATAGTGTGAGCAATGGTCTCATTGAAATTCCTCGACAAATCGTACGAGGCGTACAGCTCGCTACAAGACGATTGAGCTGCAGCCGAGCTGCAGAGAAGAGCAGCTATCAGCAGATAGAGCATCGTGACGATTTCACTTTGCGGATTCTCTTACGCGCAAGAGAGAAGACGTCCACTGAGAAATTGCGAAATGTGTAATCACACTACTTTATATAAAGGTCAGATCCTGTGACTTTAAGTGCCAGGTTACAGCTGAGCAACCTTGGCAGAAGTCCAGTGACAACAGACCTGCATGCGTCACTCATGACGCTCCGGAACTGAAACGTACGCGAAGCACCGACACTTGAGCGCAACGCGCTCTGGCAAACCCGAAAAACGCGCGCCTGACGAAAAAACAAATGTGAAAAATGTGCTACCTCTCATAACAGCCTTGCCTGTATTGATAAGCTTACGAGAAAAATACACTTAACCTGACGGTACAGTACATTTCGGGTGGAAATTCCTACCGTGGAATCAACTCCTTACGTAGTAAAATTAAAAATAAATTGTCGCAGGGAAAAGAAAATCAACGGGTGTAGTTCCAGCCTGCTGGCCAGCGCCTTCCCGTGTGAATGAGTCAATGTGAAATGAGGACGATCAAATTATATTCAGTGCCTGATTCATAAGCTTTCTTCTGATATATAGGTTTTTATGGTTTTGAACTGCAGTCATGAAGTTACACCAGGAGCCGTTATTAATATGGCTCCTGGTTACACTAGCTTGTTTGAAAAAAGTTTCAGTTTACCGCGGCCTCAAACATGTAAAATGAGATATCCACACCCGAATCAAGAGCATGTCGCTACCTGTCGCTGACCCCTAGCAGAGAATGATGTGGAAACATATTCTTTGACCATTTAATTTTTCTCTTTGCTTATCCATAGGAATGGTCTTTTGCATTGACTTAAAGAGAGATAAAATATACCCAACAGATCCGCAGAGGCTGGTGGCCTAGAAGTTACTACGGTTTCCAGCGCATCACCCAGCTAGCGGGTGAATATCTCTAACTTTTCATGGAACACAGGCTAGTCCGTCACAGATAACCCCTTTCTCTCTCCTGCATAATTTTGTCGTGTTAATAATTGGCCAAGACCAGTTAGGCACTGGTATAGTTTAAATGTCTAAGTTAACCCAGAGTTCAACGTAACGATCCTGTCCAGGGGCCCGTTTCTGGAAAGCCCCGGAAACTATTCGGGCCCGTAAAGCCAGTTTTAGTTCATCTTTATCTAAAAACGGAGACGTGTATACGCCTGAAACTTCTTGTATGAAGAGAACCTTTGTTCATATCTAAAATATGTGGATAAAACAGCTCTGTAATGGTAGGGTTCAAGATTTTGCTATGGCTTTCCGAGCCCGAAAAGTTTTCGGGACCTTCGAGAAACGTGCCCCAGGACTTCCATCCGGAACCTTTGGAATCTACCTTACCAACCATTGCTAGTACCATGCTCCCACAAAGTCTAGTTGCCCGGATATTTCACATACCTTCATTTTGATTGAAAGGTAGTCGTTCTCAGGTGTCCAGGTGACGGCACTAAGGTGAACCTCGATTCCATGCTCTCTATGCTAACGACAAGGGAAGCAAAGGAGAAAGAGCCTGGGATCGAGGTTAGGTGCCGTGCGTGATCCGTTTGGGGCAAAGAGTTCGTCAATGACGTAGCTTGATAATATGGAAGATGTAAAAAAACACTTGATGGTCACATCGATTAATGTGGTTTACTAATTACTAGCGGGAAACAAACAAAACACGGTTTGTGCAAACAAGAAATGAGTCAAAGAGGCAGCAAACAGTTATTGGCCAAAAGCTATTCAAACCATAACTGGTAAACCACATGGAAATTTATTAGTTCCCTCCTGATCAGTAAGTAGTTCATCTGCGTCGTGTATTGTCACAATAAACAATATCACACAACACCAGTGATAAATCCTACCCCGTTTTAAATCGTTTTATTATTTATCAAAAACCTTGCGTTTTTCTGGTGGCTGTTTTATAATCGCCATGGTATTACTTATGACTTTTTTGTTTCGGCGGCCATACTGAAGTACCGTTTTCCTCGGTCGAAAGCAAAATCGGACCAGTAATATCAGTGTATTTATTCAGTTCAATCAAGTTTTACCAACATCAGATATAATATATAATTATATAATAATAATATTTTCGGTGTGTTTGCCGTCACTCATTAAAACTTCTACTGGCAAGTAATCTGTGATCAGGCGTTCTTTTCATGGCGAGTTACAGAAAGTTTATTTGGAGGTAGCGTTCATGACATCCCAAAAAACGGCTGCGGAGGAGACAAGCACTTCTACTAATATGCTGACAAATATTTTCTAAAGCAGTAAATTACAGTGGGAGAGAAGATCAATTCAGTCTGCGTAATTGTACTTTTTTTTGGAGCTAAGCTTAAGTCGAAGTAAATTTCCCGGTCTCAAGGATGTATTCAATCAGGCTTGAGGAATTAATTATCAATATGATCAAAAAAATACATTATGGAATTACTATCATGTCTCGTTTGTGATAAATTTTCAAAAAACCCTCAAAGAGAATGGACGCTTTCCATTACACAAAGAATTGCGTTCTGCATTTCTAGAAACTTCCACTGGAGTAGAATTTTCGTTTCAATTTTCTGAGCTGTGGAATGGGACAATTTCCGAATTTTCTGGAAACGTTTCAAGCAAATTCCTTACCATTTGTCCTCGTTTCGTGTTTCGTAATTTTTTGGAATTTTTGGTTGAATGGAAAGCGCCCCGTCTACACCTCCTGCTATACCCGAACTTCTTGAATCGAACGAACCGACCATTGCCATTAATCCTATTATCGTGCTGTTATGTTCTCAGCATAGTGTGCTAAAAGTTACGACATGTAATGCAGTGTTACGTAACGTTACGCTACGTAAAGTATTGTAATGGAACTAGTCCTGCCTGGGAAACTAGCCGTACCGAGCCGCGAGCCGAGCAAATATTAGCCGAGCATTTTGTCTCTGTTTTAACCGGCAGGGCCTTGGAACGAGGAAAAAGGTTTTTTTACTTCCTTGGTTACGGGGATAATTTTGAAGTCATCATATCGAAATATGTAACTGCAACTTCCGCCCAGAATCAACTTCTGTTTAAAATTCCCTTTGATAAACGTTAAGGTCTATCGGTGTTGTAATCGAAATGTTTTACTTAAAGATCATGGAGATCAACCAGTGGATTGCTCAGCATCCTAGTACCAAGTCCCCGCCGGATAAGAGGGACAGGTGCTTTGGTGGCGCTCTGGGGACGAGAATGAAGTTTTGACGGAAGCTGTCTTTCGAAAGGAATACGCGAAAGTTTGGACAGTGTATTTAGTCTTCCGCATGGCAACGAATCAAGGGTTACTTTAGCTTAATGACACCTTCTTTAACTTAAATCTTAAGTAAGAACGTTTTCCTTCTTCTAGCACGAAACGTGAAGAGGAGTCGATTATTCTAGACAAGAAATTTACAACAAGTTTTTGCTGAGACAAAATGGTGCCCATGTATGGTGGAACAAACTACATGCATCGGCCTCCTGAAAGACCGCGGACTACAGGACAAGCTAATAACGAGCCAAGACAGCTAGAGTTTACCGAAGCTATGAGGGATTTTAAACATATGTTTCCAACCCTGGATCGGGAAGTTATAGAGGCCGTTTTACGAGCTAACAATGGGTTGGTTGATGCTACCATCGATCAACTTTTGTCAATGGGACTTGACATGGAAGGTTGTGGTACAGCTTCGACGCAATCAGAACATCCGCCATTACCTTCCTACAGCGATTTAGATCGTTCAGAACCGCCTCCAGCTTATACACCGAGAAATGGCGAATCTTTCACGGATTCTTCAACTCCTTGTCGCCCTCTCCCAGCAAGGCCTTACTCGGCATGGAATCCGCCATTACTCGGCAAATTGCCGGATGATTTTTTGCGTCTTGGGCCATCAACGACGCTTTCTCCTTCTTCTTCTTCTCGAGGCTTTGGCGATAGCATGGGCGACAGAGAGCTGGAACGGTTTTTGGAAGATGAAAAACTGGCCATGGTATTGCAGAACGAAGAATTTATGCGAGAGCTGAGACACAATAAAGATTTCATGTTGTCACTGGAGAAAGGTTGGTGGATGCTATGAGTCGTTGCGTGTCGTGATGCATAATCTCGTAGTTGTAATCTCTTATATTAAATTTTATCGCTATGAACTGTGATATAAATACTACCACGTGCAGTGACAGTCGGAAAATTCTAAGTGACATTTTAAAGTAAAGAAATTCGAAGGTTCAAGTCTCTTTCGAGTTATTTCTAATGCTTATATTCCAATGTAAATAGGTAATTATGTTTGCATCTTAGATTTAAGTAATAGCATTTTGTTACATTAAATATTAAAAAATATTCAATTTTGATTGCTTGCGGATAACCCTGCAGTGAATGGTATATGATATTTTTTTAACTATTCAGATTGGATATTTCAAACATTTTTTTTCCTGTAATATTCCAATTACAGTATTTCAGTTTTGTACAAAAAAGTAAAAAATGTGGGTAATTTATGTTGCTGTTGAGGCTGGAAAGCTACACTGTATGGTGTGTGATCCATGGCACAAATAAGTAACACACGTGTGACCTATTGTGTTTAAATAATGAATGTTATTGGCTCTTAGTGTATCGTGATGCCTTTTGCACATACTTACAACACCTTAGGTTGTGTAACTTTACATGGGCTTTAGGGTTGATAACCGGGGGGACATATATTTGACAGGGAAGGGGAGATTACATGTTCATGTACACATAATTGCATTGTGTGACTCCACAAAATATCAATACTGCACCACAAAAGGAGTTGGAAATTTTGCATGGGTGGATGGTCAGTTTGGTATGCAGGTGTCCTTTGATTTAATATGGATTCAAGTACCGGTCTACATGTACTTGTAGCTTTTTAAAAATTGTTCCTTTTCTACTAAGAAGATCTTTCACATATAAAAATAGAAGCTTGAATACCTGTATTTGAATTGGAATATATCTGAAATATTTTTGTCCCTTCAAAAAGCACACTGGAAGCTAACACATGTGCTCTTGCCTGGACCATTATTTGTCAGTTCAGTCTAGATTAAGTCACTTTATGGACGTTTAAGTACTGGTGACTAGGCTAGTTTGTTTTCTTGTTGGTCTCAAATGAATCAATCAAATGGCAGTCCATTTACAATTTCAGAATCTCAAGAATTTCTAGCTCTTGTAAATATATGCTCACTTGTGTGTAACATAGTAGTTGAAATTTTGAATCAGCTTTGTTTACCAGTGTATCAGGGATCACATTCATGATAAAATTATGGTGTCACTTTCATCTAGTACATTTATGTAACAATTGACGTCAGTTTTTCATACGTCTGTCCTGTTATTGATCATGAATTTTGTCAAAACATTGTCAGATTAGCTGTGGATCCATGAGGTGATAGCTGAGTGGATCCGCAGACTTTCGTTGTAATAATGTCAGTGTTAGGGAATTTCCGGGTTTCAACAGAGTTCTTCCAGTTGATAGTAATCGAATCTCTCCACAATGGCTACCTTGGAGACAGAGGAAAGGAAAGTGGCCGTTGTAGAGAGGTGGCCATTATGGGGAGGTACATGTAGGAGTGTAACATGACACCTGACACATGACATTTCTTTTCTTAAAGGTGGATATTTTCACATGTAAACTGTATGTAACACAATCAAAATACATCAATAAAACAGAAACAGAGACCAACGATGTCCGTCACGCATCAGGTCTGGCAATCGTTTACAGTAAAAAAATGGGGTTTTGTATACACTGTTCGTCAGTCATTGATTAACTGGCCATTGTCAAGAGGTTATTTTGGTAGGCGGGATGTGTTTTAGTGGCTATTGCCATTCTGGAGAGGTGGCTGTTGTAGAGAGGTTAAAATAGGAGCAGAATGTACCTTGTATGGACCATCTGCCCGGACCAAAAAAAGTGGCCATTGTAAAGAGGTGGCTGTTGTAGAGAGATGGCTGTCAGTGGAGGTTCAACTGTAAATCCAGATGTGGCCGGTCTAGATTAGCCTAGACTACCTGCGGCTTCATGCCATTATATTTAAGCTTCTAACGTAATTATTTTTAATAATAGAGTTTTAATAAAGTGATGATGATGATGATGATGATGATGATGATGATCATTAGGTTTCTAGAGATCAGGTTTGCACCTACACGTATGTGCATATCTTTAGTAACACTTATGAGAAAGAAGTCTTTTGAAGCCAGATTAATGGAGTTGCATTGTAGATTCTTAGGCTCACTTGTTACAATTATTATTATTATTATTAATATTAATCTTTTAACCCACAGACAGACAAAGAAATACTGCAGCTGCAACTAGGAACATAGGTATGTCTCAATGTAGTACAAGGTAGCATGTACAGTGTATTGGATTATTATCCCTCTGATTCAAACTACATGTAAAGTTTCTTTGTTTAAGAGGAAATGTGTTGATGTGTAGGTGGTGTGGTGGTTCTCTGTTGTTTTGGTTTGTTTTAGACTGCATGCTAATTAACTGATAACAATCATTTTAAGCAGTTATTGTGATGATTACTCCAAACGTCTGGATTGAGCAAATTGAAGTCAGCAAGAGTTAGCATAGATTCAAATTTCTAGTCTGTGAACTCACTGACTCTCTGGGGCTCTCATCAACTTTGATTGTGCTCAAATTTCCAGTCTGGCCAGAAGAATAAAATTTGCGTTGTTACTGTGCTCATCTACCTGCATGTCCCGCGTCTCTGATGTAATCACTGCGTAAAAGATACATGTACATAATAATCTCCATCTGCATCCAGTTGGATTCAAATACTGGTTTTGTGCCAGATGTAAGACTGCTCTTGTATTCAGACAACCAATATTTGAGACTGAAGTTAGTACCTGTCCAACAGACATGTGGTATTCATGAAAGAAATACAATTTATGTCCTGGTCTTTACTATTGATCCCAGATGTTGTTTGAAATGGCTTTTTCTCAGGCCATTTCACACACTGTTGGTTTCATTCATATGATTCAAAAAAAGTGATCACATGATGATAAACATCTCTTGGTGCGGATGGCCAAAGTTTGCAGCACAGCGGTTGCAAATTCCTCAAAAGTTCCAAGTTCAAGGCAAATCTTATCCATGTGATAGATGTTGCATCTGTTGAACTCTTCTCTGTAACATATCTTGGATTGCATCTTGTTAGAAAGTGTGAAACTCAACAAACTTGCAAACAAACTGTGAAGCAACTTCCCTGACGGCAGAGATTCACTCGTCACATTTCATGAATTTGTCATCACGTCGTCACTTTTTTTGAATCACATGAATGAAACCAATGGCTTGTGAAATGGCCTGGAAAAAAAAAAGCCTTTTCAAGGGACGTCTGGGATCAATAGTAAGAGGTGAAGAACTCTTAAAATTGAAACTCTCTTCCTTGACTCTCTTCAACTCTTGGTCCTTTTTGAACTGATGTATTTGAAGACAGGAACGGTACTGACTAATTTAAATGAAAGAAGTATGTATATACAACAAGTGCAGTGGACGTTTTGTTTTTAGACATGTTTATGTAGATGTTGTTATTGGCAAATGTAAATCTTATTTTCTATGCATCCTTGTGATACAATGAATATGCTTTGGTCACATACATTGCCAGGAGGTGATTTTATTGATTCAGAAGAGTTTCAGCCTTTTAAGGGGCCTGTACTTCAGTTGTCATGAGTGATAAATTTCAGCCCAGGCCAAGAGCTGTTTTGCTTTACAGCCACCATCTTGTTTCAATTAGTGAACTAAACACAGTTGTTACATGTACACATGTCCAAGTTCTCTCTTTAGGCTAGGCTGAAATTCCTCAAATTCCATCATGATGACATGGGCTTTTGTTGAGGGCTTATCTCATTTGGCCCAGCTGAAATCTTAAGCCTGACTTTAAAACCCACCTGAAATTTTCAGTCTGGGCTAAATTTAGCTTCCACTGAAATTCTCCCCATGTAACTGCCAACTTCATTTCAAGACGATTTTTTCAAAGGCTGGGCTGAAATTTTCCAGGTAGTTGCCTGCTCCTTTACATGTATGTTTGAGCTGTTGGTTCATACTGTACATGTATGTAATATTTTTCTCTGGCCTGGAGTTAAAATACTCACACCTGGTAAGCTATAGCATATTTACTGTGCCCAAATTCAGTTATTTTGTTATTCAACAAGATTTTTTCTTGCATCAAACTGTGTCAGGCACCCTCATCTGACCTTCATCACAAACAGTCTATGGTATAGATTTTAAATTCAATAGTTTTTGCTCTTACAAAAGTCACAGCCTTGAAGACAGTGCCTAAAACAGAAAAAATTAAGACAGTGACAGTTGTTTTGCTTGTATTTAGCCCCAGTAGAAACGCCAGCCAGCAATGTTCCAATACCAGCTGCAAGTAGTGCTAGCAGGGGACATTCCCCTCAACCGCAAACGGTGACACCCCCAGCAGCAGCAAATGTGGAGCCTGTTGCTGGAGCAGTGGGTGGACATCAAGCCACCGGCACTGCCACCCATGATGATGCTGTTCTCAGGGAAAGACTGAAGCACATGGGAAAGAGTAAGCATTGTTTTTGATGTAATAATTTATATCAAACATGAAAGACGGTGTTTGACCACATTTCCAAACACTGAGAAGAGAGTTGAAAATACGACGTGCAGCGGAGTATTTTTGAGGTGTTTGGAAATGTGGTCAAGCACTGTCTTGTTTGATATATCATCTCAATTGCAACTAAAACAAAGGAGAAAATGGAGAAATAAAATCGTAAAATCTATGCTAATTAAGATCAGATATCCAAACACGGTCATGGTCATGATTTCCTTTGTTTAAACTTGATGAATTATTAATAAGTTTGAGAAAGTAGCATGCATATGTTTTGGTTGTGTGAAGTATGCTAAGGGATTAGCTTAAACATACTTGTACTACGTTGTCATCCAATCAAAAGTACAGTAAAACTAAAGCCCATTGTTACTCACTCCCATGTGTTTTCCAACAGTTTACGCTGATAAGGTGGTTTTAATTTTTGAGTCTGTTGATGACACCTCAAGTGAATGTTGTACAAACTAAAGTACTCTTTTGATTTATAGCTACCGTAACAGAGCTAGAGTATGCTTTCTTTAGTTGTTGACTGTTTCTTGAGTAACTTACAATGCACATTTAACACAGACACACAGAAAATTAAATATTATTTAAGATTTTTGCTCCCTTCAAATATGGGCACCTTTGCATTAAATTATAGGAGGGGACAATAGCTATTTTAAAAATAGGTAATCCATGCCAACTAATTGGTGAAAGAGATCTTTGAAGCATTTTTTTAATTGCCCTTACTGATTTTAATTCTCAGGTACAAGAAAGAAGTTTGACAAGCTGGCGAAAATGTTCCACAGGAAGAATGTGAACAGGGCAAAGTATCCTTTGGAATGATAAATAATTATGTGGTTGCATTAATTTATATTCAAACTGTGTTTGATACAAAACGTAGAGTAATCAAGTTGAAGTCTGTGATTGGGCACCCTGGCCCTCTACACTGAGACTCAGCCACATGAGTTCAGGGTACCTTGTTCTTACCCCCCTCCCCCCCGCCCCTCCCAGATGGGATGGTAGTCCCTCGCAGGGTCATTCCCCTCAGTAAAGTTGTTTCGAGATTGTTAGAAACTTATGTTTTAGTAAGTTTTCTTCTTTCAGACTACTAATTTGGGAATTTTGTGCCGCAAGCAAGTTGTTTGTTTCCTTGACTTTGCAGTCTTATTGCCACTGGGACTGCTACATCTACTGCCAATCTTCTCGATGGCTATAATGAGGATGACGATGATGGTAAGTATATTTTAACTTTGTGTGAAAATACATTTAAATTTACTTCATGGTAAATTGTGTCTCCTGGTAACTTCTTTTTCTGAATTACATGTAAATGCTGTAGTCTTTGTTATTAAGACCGTTTTTCTCTTTTGAAACTGTTGTAATTATTCAGATGAACTTCTTAATGCCATGGGGTCAGCCAGGCTGGAAATCATGGATGAGAGAGATGAGGACAAAGAGAGCAAGACAGTTACACAGCAGAAGGTAATGAATGTCATGTGCCAATGATTTAAAATGAAATGCTGCAAAATGTTGTGTAGGTAATAAGTCTAGGTTTTTTTATTGACTTGACATTCTGCTTCAGGTCATATCACATGGTCCGTGATCTCATACAGCTATGTGATTGGCTAACAATAGGTGCTTCATTCATACATTATAGTCCTGCTTTTGTGAAATTGTCAAAAAAGCTTTTAAATACTGTGTGATTTCTTGTGTTGGTGGATTGGCGCTTGCTGCTACATGTAGCTAAAGTTGTTGCCTTCTGCTCTTCTGAATGCGTTCTTGAATGATAAATTAAGCAACGTGCACTGTACTATGTCGTAGATTATGTTTTATTATACTGTAGTTAACTTATTTTCTGTTGTTTTCTTTGTTGAAGCCATCAGAATCAGAACAGAAGAAGGCACCAGGCAGTGTTGAGCCAATTGTCTTCTTTTCTGAAGATAATGAGTTTGAATATAAAGAAGAAAAGTAGCAAATACATGAAGAAATTCTGTGTATTAGTAAAATCAATATTATGTATCATAAGGTTCAATGCGATCCAGGGATATACCAAGTGAATGTGGGAAGCTCCATACAGTCTAGTAAAGCCAAAAGGTATGTGGCAGCACTGTACTGGTGGCTGTGTGCCTGGAACTTACTTCAGGGTGAACTGCATGCTCTTTTCATTGTTCCATTTACCATCATCGCGCAATATTAAGGTGAACAATAAACATAAATAGGAGGTACCTATATGTACTTGCAGAATGAAAACTGTTTTCATATACCGTGTAAATGTCGCTCACATAGTTGTGATAATTATAGAAGAATGTACATTCATTCTATACAGTGTAAATGCCCCCTCACAAATCATACATTCAGGTCGTATTAATGGTTTGTGTAGACTAGATTTAGTTGGCGCTAGGATTATAGCTACTAACCGTTGTTGTCTCAGCAGTTTCCTTATAAACAAACTCATGAATGTCATGAGAAATATGAAACCTGTCGATATGAGATACAGTAGAGTTCCTTGCAATTCCTTCCCTAACACAACTGGAAATCCAGTAAAATATCACGCACGCATTGCAGTGAATTCCTTAACGAGCGTGTAACGTTGCTAAAGCTACTTAAACTTAAATAATTATGTTATCCTGATTTGAGTTTTGTACGTGGCCTTAGGTTACATGTACATGTAGATCTATTTACAACACAATGTGGTAATTAATTCTGAGAAAATCTTTCTCTTCGTTTTTCATGCATGTAGCAAATATTTCACTTTGGCTGATACTCTTGGCGACTGCACAAAAAATAAATTACTCCTTTAGATCTCTAATGAAAAGGGCAAGGTAGTTTCTGTCTTGAAAACCATTACCTGGGCGTTATTTTGCGTGACGTGACGTTTCGTGACGTGTTGAATGCACACTGCTGCACTGCAAACTCCAGCGAAGTCCTTTAGTGCCCAGTGTGAATTGTTGCTATTTAAAATGTTCAAAAAAAACCACAATATCCCCAGGGTGAGAGGAGTTCATCGCCAGAAACTCTTGGGGTTCTTTACATCTGAATATCCCCACTTGATTTGTTGACTCTAAACTTTTTCTATATTTATCGGAAAAAAATCTCGTGCTGATAACTAATACATGTAATTTTCTTTGAATATTGACCTCTTTACTACAATGGCCTATGAGGTAATTATATGTGAGAGATGATATGAAGGGAGCAAACTCCGTTCGGTATAGAACAGGTCTTTGCTCCAGTACATGTGAACTGGGGCGCAAGTTTATGAATTGGTTATGAAACGCAACGGAGGTAAATACATTTATGTATTGGAAATAAAGCGTATTTTAATAGCATGTACCGAGGGGAAAAAATGATAGTAATCAGATGAATATTGTATCGCATGAATGGGGTGATTAAATAATACTGATTTTTTCTGGCCTGTGTGAGGAACGATTGTTCACTTTCATCTTTTTTTCAAACATAGAATTCATCTGTACGTGTATTTGCGTTGCATCGTAAGTCTCTTTCACGGGGTTTATTTAAGTTCAATATATATTTTTTGTCTATAACAACCAAGCAAAAATTCTTTTTATAACATAGCGCGCGCGCTGGTCGTACCTAGTTTCTGTGGAGCCATCGTAGAAATTTCCTGGATAATGCAATTCGAGAGTTTTCATTGGCTTAGCCATCATCAGCCTACAAATATGGTAAGCGTACGCGTGTTTTTGTGGGGCGTTTTTGTGTATCAGTTCGAGAGCACTCAAGAAGTTTCCAGAGCACTCAAGAAGCTAGCGGAGCTGCTCTCGGCTGCGCCGCCTCGAGCAACGCTTACATCTCTGGCGTGCTCTCCAAGCGTCTCGCGTGCATCGATAACTCGATATACGCGCTAAGAATGAACCAATTCTTGAGTAAATTCTCAACCTCTCGTACTTCTAGGACCCCTCGACTTTTAGTTTTCTGCGACGCGCAAAGAACACCGCACCTGCATTTCACCTCTTTTAGTCGCCTTTCCATTCATGCTAACCTCTTCAATCAACAATGTAATTAGTTCGGCGCTAATTTCTGCGCTCTATTTTTCCGTTAACTTATTCACTGCTTCCATAGCCTTGGTTGATCAGTTAAGCTTATTAACGTCTTAGATCATTACTGGTCTAAACATTACGAAGTATCATTACAACTTTTCGTATCGGAATTATAACCTCCAATCGTGTTTCAACTATCTTAATTTAGTCTTGATCTTGTAGGCTGAGGTACTTCCTAGGAAAAGAGGCGGCCATTAAATAGGAAAACTGTTGTAATTATGTCGTCGTCGGCGGCGTTAGCTCGTGTCCGAGCATCAATTTCTTCAAACAGTACGGTCTCATCTTTGATGGCCTCGGAGGTGGCTTAGCAGGCCAATCCTTGCATAGAATTTGCGAGGGCAGTGAGGGCACGGGAGGGTGGGCGGTGGACGAGGGGCTGCAAGACGGCGTTTTTGTTCTTTACGTTTCTCTACGGCTTTGCGCCTCCATTCCTCTTCAAACATGGCAGTCCCGGTGGAAATGGACTGTCGCCAGCCGGATCGATTTGCCGCTGTTGTCTCCCATGTCCTCGGATCAATTCCAGTTTATGTGTTAGTGTGCTTAAGTGAGTCTCTAAAAGAAAGTTGGCCTACGGGCGAAAAGGTGCGGTAATCTTTAATCTTTAATCTTTAATAAAAATTTCCAAATTACATTACATTGAACAAGTCAATCCAATGAATTTGAGGACAGCTTAAAACAGAATACAAGATTCCTTAATATAAGCCGCCTTAGTGTATCATTGTATGAATGTATACCTAGTTAAAAATTAATCTAAACTCATGTTAAAAAATAAGATAATCACGATAAAAAATTAGCACTGAACATGTTATTTATGTAAACCAAGAAGAGCAGGGGTCCCAAAATTCATCCCTGGGGGACTCCAGCTGTGACTGGGAGAAAAAAGTGATTTTTGGAAGTTAAAGTATTTCTGCTATGCCCCTTCTTCCTCCGAATTCGAAAGAGGTCTACTCTTCTATATACTAAAGCATGGTGCGCGCAGTTTGATCGGTTCAATAAATTTTAAAAGCTATGAGAAACGCACGTTTCCCTCCCCAACTTCCGCGCATTCGACGATAACACTTGGCTATATGTCATATATTTCAACAAAGACAAGATATTTTTTCGTATGAGTAATTTTATTTCTTAAATGATGTCTTTGTAGGGCTATGTAGCTTCAATGATTTAAACTTTAAACTGAGAACTGAAGTTTGCTCTGATTGAGCAACTGAAGCACAGTTAACAAACTGTAACTAAATGAGACAGTTTTGCTAAGGTTGTAAGATAAAGAGCTGTACATCCCTTACAATAATACATTTTCATTCATTTTACTCATTGAGTTTTCTCCAGGCTACAAGATACGTACGTGTCTTGCCGAAATACCAGGCGGCTGTTCATTCTCTCGTAAACTCAAATGAAAAAAGTCAGAACTCCGCTCTCAATCACTGAAGTTGAGGGTACTTTTCCTTTCCCCGTTTGTTTAGTACACCTAGGCCCCCTTCGTTATTCTCCAGTCTTCAAATCTTCGTGAGTTGCATGGTATTGTTTTAAGACCTTATTTATGTATTCGCCCTTCTGAAAGTGCAACGCACATTTGGCAATACATATGATACTTTGGCATCCAGAAGTCTCCTATGATAGTTCCACTTATATTACCAAATCCTTTCCACTTCCATTCCAAGTATTTGTTGTATTCAGTTTAATTCCTGCTAAGATACTTTAAATAATCGGCCAAATGTTGAGGACTCTTGAAATCGCGGACTTTTATAACGGCGCGTCGAAGATTTCCTGGCAGGAACTCGTTAAGTTAACTAGTACCCATTACCACAGGGACTGAGCCGGCGTGAAGAGCATGCCTTAGCTGCGCATCAACAAAATAGTCGCAGTCCTGGTTAAAAAATACCAGAGTAAACTTGTACGTCCTGGCTAGTTCAGTCTTAGCTTCTCTAAATTCTTTGCCGTTCTGATAACCATATATTCCAACTAGACCTTGTTTGTTCTTAAGACAAGCACCATAAGAGTCGACCTGAACATACTTCATCAGCTGTCTCATGTACTCAGTTCTCAACGGTTCACAATTTGAAAATGCTGCGATGACGAGTCCATCTTTGTCCTTAAAAGGAACTGGCGGTGCTATTGCAGGCATAAAAAAAGTTGGATCAGGGAAGTCGGAATCCAAGCGATAACTTCTCAGTAATTTAAATCTGGACATAAACGTTCGGTCGGTCAATACGGGCGTGTACACAGGATTTTCTTGTGTGAGCAGGATCCACGGCACAGATTCTGTAGGAGGAAGCATGTTTGCATCCCTCGCGTGGACGACGAAGCCATTCGCGTCGGTCACTCGGGATTTGTTGCTTGTGACTTCGCATGGCACGGGACATTCTCCTTTCTTCCAAGCAAGCTGTATATCAACCTGCTGTTAAAAATACGTCGACCAGAAGATGATAAGCCATTGCTTTGTTTGGCTGGATATCCCGTGGTTATTTGGATTGTATTCTCGTGATGACTTCTTCGTGTGATTCTTCATCTCAGTAGAGACATTTTCTTCAGTGAAGTAACGTATCTCAAGCTGCTATAAGAGTACGTACCGTCAAGAGAGTAAGGCAAAACAAGAACATCAAAGCGAAAGATTTGTTAGCCATTGTGATGCATTATGTGATGGATATTTGTCAATGTCTTCTTACGATTCACCTGTACAAAGTAAAAACATCTTCGCGTTAATAAGGAGATTTAGATTCAGTAAGAACGACATTCGTATGGCGGCAATAAACAGGGGCAAGAAATTAAAGGATTCGTACATTGATGTCCTTGCAAGAGAGAAATATGAAATACAAACAAGGTGTTTTCGACGGAACGAATCACTGATATCCGAAGAAAATAAAGGTGACACCTATTTCAAGAAGAAAGAGACGAAGTACCAACAGCGGTGAATGAAACACCCGTATTTCTTCCTTGTGCTCATGCAAATGAGTAGTATTTCCTTAGAAACGTTTTTGCACTCTCCCGAGAAACTGTTTTACTATCTACAAGATATTATGCAATAGAGTCAATGCTTAAATAATCTGGACGCGTAAGTGAAGTAGCAAAGGTAAATAAACTATATTTTGACGTAGTCGTCAACGCTGGTCAAAGATTTATTGCTTTGTCTAAGCCGTGAACTAAGTAATTAGTCATTAATCCTGGTGCCTGGTATTTGGATTAAAAGACTGTTACATCAGCGTTTTCTTCAGTTCTTCTTTAATCATAAAAGGAAAGTGCTATGATAATTAGAACAGTAAGTAGCCCTAGTATAACCTGGTGTAGTGTAACGATGCCGGTGAACAGGCGCAGTTGACAAGTTATTTTCGTAATTATTGAGTTACTGATTGTGTTTAATTATTTAGTCACTCCTGAATTTATTAGTCAAAACAACTAGTTTGCCTTTCAATATCTATGTAATGCCAAGAAAGTAAGTGTTTGATCATGAGGTGGAGAGATAGATTTACGTCTTTCATATTTGATATTCATACTAGGGTCAATTGAACCCTGTCAAAACAAGGTATCCGCTGACCAGTATCACATGGCCACATAGCGGGCTCAGGTTTATAGCTCATCGAGGTCATGTGTTTTTTTTAAATTTGTTTTTTTAAATTTCACGGCGTTTCTTGTTGCCAGCAGGAGGAAATATTTCTTCTGTTAAGAAGAGCTTATCTTCTGCCTCTTTTATTTTACATTAGTGTAAAATGAGGTTGACACTGCACGACTTCTACGGTTCGTGACATTTGTGCACTTGACGTTCTCTTTTGATTTTCGGTCTCTTGACCCTCTCTTTGCTTCACACGTGTGTCTGGAGGGTGTCTGAAGGGTGTCTTAACGATGTCTGAAGGGCACTTTATGCTGTGTTATTAGGAGAATTTAATTAAGTAGAGTAGAGCCGTTTGCCTGTGTTGCTGAAAATTTTTTAGAGGTCGTAGGTCCGCATGGTTGCCGCTGTTGCTTGTCGCTTTGCAGATCGAGTTTGACACTTCTCTAATTTGCCATGGAATGGAATTTGCTATTGAATTTGCTGTTCCATTGAATTGGAACTTTGTCCCTTCAGAGTTAATACTAAGAGAGCTTAAAACATATCTTACAATAGAAATTAGCCTAAACAAAGTATAAGCCTATGTGCTCATACTTTGTTTAAGTTCATTTTTCTAAATTTAATGAACTTTGCGAGGAATTAAAGCCACTGAAGCCCCCAAGACTCACTGTAACTTTTCGCATAAGCGGTTAACCGACCAGTAGCTATCCAGCACATGCATCGCAGAATTACTGCTAATAGCGGAGCTGGGCCGCCAAGCGGAGCACCATAACTTTTGGAACAGAACCACGTGCATGCATAGAAATAATATTTAACAATTAGACCCGTAGCCCGCAAGGGCTACGGGTCAATAGCCTATGAGGCGAAGCCGAATGGGCTATTGACCCGTGGCCCTTGAGGGCGAAGGGTCTAATTGTTTTAGTATCACCCAACTAGTCGGACAGAAAAGGTAATAATAAAGTTAGCAAATGTAAGTTTAAGAAATATTTATTTGGGAATAAAACGAAAGAAAGCGTCACGCTCGATGGCGCCAATTTCGCTACTCGAGGACTATTACTAATAGTCCCCTAGTAGCGTAGCCAATCAAAATGCAGGATTTGCATTAGTCCACTAGTTGGGTGATACTAAATAGACTTAGTCAAGCCTAAAATCGGAGTTGAAAGGTGTCAATTGATCATAAAATGGATGTCCAATAATCAAAGAGGGACGCTACAAACCGCGGGTGCATGTCTCTGTCAGCCTATTAGCTGGAGTATGGCCGCCATCTTGCGCGACTCCGTCGTCGTCGTCGTGCGTACACCCCCACGTGCAATACCGCTAGCCATGATAACCATGAGAAAATCAATTTATGGATTTCCTTTCTTATATACATGAAAAAACTACTCGATTCTGATTGGCTGAGAGCAGTGCAGTTCAAGTGTAACACCAGTGCAAAAAGTGCAACACCGGTGCAAAAAGTGTAATACCAGTACAAATTACACATCATAATTCTGGATTATGATTGGCTGAAAGACAATAGGAAATTTTCGAAGCCAATGATATTACGTAAAATGATGACGAAAATTTTGTGCGGAAACTTTGAAAAAAGTTTTCTCGAATGAGAAAAATGGTTTCAAGAAAGGTCTTCGGCCCATATGTATAGGTAGTCATACGGTTTCGAGTTCAATTTAGAATTAATTTGCACTTGTGAGTTTTTCAAAAAAGCTGAAATTGCACGCGCCGAAGCGGCTCGTGCAATTTCAGCTTTTGGAAAAACTCACTCGTACAAATTAATTCCAAATTGAACTCGAAACCGTATGACTACCTATACATATGGGTATTGGGCTCCGCTTGGCGGCCCTTCGGGCCGCCGGAGTTCCGCTAGACACCCATGCAACTCTTTTTTCATGGTCAAAATGGCTAGCGGCATGGATCGTGGGCGCGTGCGCCCAAAGACGAGGTCGCACAACATGCATGGCGGCCATCCAGCTAATACCAAGTAATGCAGTCCTGGTTTACAGCATATGTCTGATATTGGACTTCCATGTTATGGTCAATTGACACCTGTCAAAGCAGGGTATCCGCTGACCAGTATCAGGTGACCATATCGCGAGCTCAGGTTAAGAGCTTGTCGAGGTCATGTGTTTCTTAAAATGACCGCTGATCAAGTATTGGCTTTCGTTAGGATCGCGGGCTCATGTTAGGTTTATGTGTTGTTATTAGGGCGACGATCAGGGCCAGGTTGTTCGGAAGGTGGTTAACGCTAACCGACGATTAAAAGTTAACCGAAGTATAATTTTTTTCTTGCATACAAATGTTTTTCACCGCTCTTTGGTCATGGACTGCGTTTGTAGTTTGAGATCATTCAAACTTAAAACAGAAGGCCAAACAAGATAAACAGAAAACCTCACAAAAACTCCACCACCTCGTAAATCTCAAATCAAAATTCTCGCTTAACCTGTGTTCGCTTGATCAGGCTTTAAACAACCCTGCCCAGGAGCTCTGCTTTTAGGCTTGGCTAAATCTATTTAGTATAATTTCCAGAGGTGAATGTAAGAATTGGACATTCTGATTGGTCGAAAAGCTCATCATATGACGCTATATTCACCCCGCTAGAGCTTGGTTACTAAGCTCGCCATCTTTGCCATCTCGGGAAGTGATGACGGACAGTTGCTGAATGAAGTTTTCATTTATTCGAAATACATCACTCCAAGTCCAGGATATTTAAAAGGATGGAGAATTTTCAAAATGACTGCTGTCGCCCTTGGACCAAAAATATTTTCAAGCACTCGTATTTAAGGCTTTTAAGAATCGTAAACGCAGTGGTTGCGTCGATCGCCAGCAGGTCAGATCGATTGACCGAAATTTAATTTTCTTCAAACTAAGGCTACTCATTTTTAGGCCATGATGACAAATGTGAATGAAGTCAACAACGATAAAACAAAGCTAAGGATGAATTTATTTTTCGTAATGTTTTGCTCGTTTGTTTTACTGCCGAACTCGATGAGTAAATTGATCGACAATCAATGTACATGTAAGGTTATTATTAAAACTACGGCTGCATACGTGTATGCACACGAACAATTGCGTCTGTGTTTTTATGTTTTAGTCCATTATTTAGACTAACATGGTGGATGTTTGACATCATTCTCTTTTTCACCCGTCGAGGAACTTGATTCTACCATCGAGAGATGAAGTTTTACGTTACAGTTTTATATCTTGATATACCACATAATAAAGCTTAGGACCAGAAAAGTTGCACTTCGTTTCAAGATGGTGGCCATATCAGACTTACATGGCTGTTGCTTGACATCATTCTCTTTTCAATCCGTAAAAGAGATGAAATTCTGCTATCGAGAGATGAAAATCCAGGCGAGATTCTACTGTCTTGATGGAAAGACAAAAACTGGCAAGGTACTAGGAAAAAGGTTGTTAGACCTGAGATGTTGGAATACGTTTTAAGATGGCGGCCATATTGGACTAGCGTGGCCCATGTTTCACATCATTCTCTTTTTCGTCCAATGAAGAGATAGGATTCTACCATCGAGAGATGAGGTTTTGCGTGACAAATTTATATTTTGATATCCACACAAAAACTACCAAGCTACTACAGAAAATTTACACTTCGTTTCAAGATGGCGGCCATATACGCCAAACTTGGCCATTGTTTGGACTTCATCCTCTTTTTAACCCGTGAAAGAGATAGGATTCTAATATCACGAGATAAAATTCCAGACGACAGTAGACTGTTTAAATGTAAAGACAAAAACTACCAAACTGCTAAGGTAAATGTTATTAGACCTGAGATGTTACGCTTCGTTTCATGATGACGGTTGTCATTAGACTAACACTGCCGATGTTTGACATCATTCTCTTTTTCACCCGTTGAAGAGATGACTCAGAGATTCTACCATCGAGAGGGTTACGTGACAATTTTATATCTTGAAACCTACACAAAAGCTACCAAGGTACTACATAAAAAGTTATTAGACTAGAAAATTTACAATTCGTTTCAAGGTGGCGGCCATATTAGACTATCATGGCCGTTGTTTCTACTTCATCCTCTTTTCAACCCGTGAAAGAGATGGGATTCTAATATGGAGAGATGAAGTTCCTGGCGACAGTACACTGTCTTGATGTTAAGAAAAAACTATCCAGGTACTAAGAAAAACGTTAATAGACCCGAGATGCTCGACTTCGTTGGAAGATGACGGCCTTATTAGACTTACATGGCCAAGGTTTGACATCATTCTCCTTTTCACCAGTTGAAGAGATGGGATTCTACCATCGAGAGACGAAGTTTAAGGAGGATGTTTTATATCTTGATATCCATACAAAAACTACCAAGCAACTACAAAAAAAAAATTATTAGGCCAGAAGCAAAGTTGCACTTTCTTTTAAGATGGCGGCCATATTAGACTTACATGGCTGTTGTTTGACACCAGATGGGATTCTAATATCGGGAGATAAAGTTCCAGGCGACAGTAGACTCTTCTGATGTAAAGACAAAAACTAGCAAGGTACTACGAACAGCGTTCTTAGACCTGAGCTGAGATGTTGGGCTTCGTTTCAAGATGGCGGCTATATTAGCGGAGCTCCGGCAGCCCGAAAGACCGCCAAGCGGATTACCATAACTATAGGAACAGAATGACTTGCATGCATAGAAATAGAAACCCATGCAACTCTTTTTTCATTGTTATCACGACTATGGGCATGGGTCGCGGGCGCGTGCGCCCAAGGACGACGACGACGTCGCGCAACATGGCGGCCATACTCCAGCTAATACCAAGTCTTGGTTTACAGCGTACGTCTTTGATATTTGATATTCATGTTAATCCACTGACCAGTATCACATGGCATATAGCGGGCTCAGGTTTATAGCTTATCGAGGCCATGTGTTTTTTTAAATTTGACCGCTGGCTAAGTACTTGTTTTCGATTGAATCCCAGGCTCATGTCAGGTTAATTTGTTTTAATTAGGGCTGGGTTGTTCGGAATTGGGTTAACGCTAACCTAGGATTAAAAGTTAGCCGAAGTATAAAATTTATCGCCAAGGTCTTTTCAAGTGTTTTTCACTACTTTAGGGTCAGGGCTTGAGATTATTCAAAATCAAAACAGAAGGCCAAAAATATAAACAGAAAACCTTACCACTAAGTTACAAAACTCAAATCAAAATTATCGCTTATCCAGGGTTAGCTTAATCGGGTTTTGAACAAAGCGGCCCAGGAGCTCCGCTTTTAGACCTGGCTAAATCTCTATATTATCTTCGAACGAAAGGGCAAGTTCTTGGGCAATAATTATATATTTGAGAAAAATACGTTAGTGACTTAGAATCATGAGAGCTGTTGCAACGATAAAGGCTAGAAAATACTGACGAAATAGTAGAGTAACAAATGTCCTGCCGTTTCCTTGGAATTTTTGACGTCTTAAGATGGATTAGAGCAAGATGTCAGGATAAATTACTTTCTGCAAGTGCCAACACACTTAGCTTCACGAGACGCTCTTATAGTTTATGCGCTTCCGTGAGGTGGCAGTCTTTTGCAATATGCACGATAAGCATTCCTATCCTTTAGTATAGTTACTTTGACTACCAGACTTTTATTTCACTATTGAGCGCGTTTATTTTCTCAACGCTCTAAGACGGTTACTACAGTTTTGATGGATTACAACAGCCCAACTTCTAACTCTTTTGAATTAAAAATGTTCCAAGACGTTTTTCCTTTCTCTATTTACTGTTTACCTAAGTCTGTTACCATTCTATGTGAAACTTGAACAATTAAACGTCAACAAATGGCCAAAATGAACGACCGAGTACCTAAGGAGAGACTGGGCACTAGTAGGTTAAATCACGTTTTTCTCAAAATCTACCCGCATGACCCCACAAAATTTCAGGAACAAGAAATTGGTTCTGATTTAACATTTACGCAAAGTAAAATAAAAATCTGTAAGACAGATTTTGAGGTATTTTTAATTTCACATTTTCTTACTTTGCGAAAAACTGCAGTAAGCCACCTTAAGTTACATCTTAGAAGCAGATGAGAAGTGATTTATTTCCTTCTACCGATTTTGAACAGTGTCGGAGTTGCTAATATATTTCTATTTGAATCTGGTTTTACAGACTTAATTTTATACTCATTCGTGCTGATTCGCCACTGCTATACCCACCTGCTGGTCAACAGACTTTCCTTGTTGGAATTTAGTGACAGTCTTTTGCAATATGTATGGCATGCGCATTGAAAGTATTCCTACAAGTTACTATACCGAGTTTCATTGTCTACCAAAAACATTGACTGTTTGGCGCGCTGATACTTTCTAATCTCCCTAAGGTTAAGTTACCTCTTAAAAACAGGTGAGATCGTATTCAAGTCCCTCGTGCCGAACAGTTCCTTACGTACAAATTTTTACTTGAATAAGGAACCATGTTTTGTAGGCCAAAATGCCACGATAACAAGGATTCGAGTCAGATTTAAAACTCATTGCATGGTGACTCACCAGTTGTTAGATACACCTGCATGTTGTAGACTATGCTTGTTGGGATTCCTGTTACGTCAACTAAAACTGCTTAGTTAACTTAGCATAACTTGTTTTCCTTTTCATACGGAAACGCAAGTTGCCCTTTCTCTATCTTTCAATCTCCGTCAGTTGATATTCTCAAAAAATCTCTTTTCCGATACAGCTGAAAAATATGTGGATCCCTTTGGATGATTCCCCGTCAAACCCAAAGGAAGGTTATTTTGGGCAAGGAGAATCCAATTTTGTTTGAAAGTCCTGAGTTAGGCGATGAATTCTAATTGAGAAGAGTGTTTTATTGGGAACTAAACCACTCGTAGATTCCATACGCCGCTTCATCCGGAACCCGAGTGGCGTATTTTCCGTATGTCACCTTTGTGAGTGTCGTATCGTTCAATGAAGTCACGATTCCCGCCTTTTGCTTTTGTTGAATTGGTTTCTCCATATAATAAAAAGAACATTACACGTTGGCTCGAAGATATGAATTTTATGTTCTCGTGGCAAGAACAATATCTCACGAGTGAGCGAAGCTTGCCACGAGAACATAAAATTCGTATCTTCTCGCCACCGTGTAATATCCTCTATATCTCCTGTCATATTTTTTCGGCTCAATACTCTAAAAAGGTACCCCAAAAGCTTCCGGTGTGGACTTTTTGAGGCTTAACACCCGAAGAGACACCAAACCCGGGTTTTTAACCCCGAGAAGGTACAACGAGCACTTCCGTCATTTTTATATGGTAGTCTCTCCTCCAGGGCCACTCATTTGTTAAGTTCCGGTGTTAATTTATTCTGTCAGTGGGTAATTAACGAGTGATAGTGTAGCCAGGATTGATCAGATTATGCAAATGACACGAATTTCTTTGGAGGCTGACTCCACCAGAACTCGTACGCAGTGAAACTGAATTTCCCGGTTGGCCTGACTCCCTGTGACATTGAACACTCACAATTTGAGGCACATAAAATACTCCCTGTTTTATGGCTCCCTAATTCGCTGAAAAATCACAACAATAGATCGATTAAGCCACACGTAAATCAGTTCATTGGCGTAAAGTTTTCGTTGAACTGAGCTGAAATTTCGACATAAGTGGAATTTTTCGCTTCTCGAGTCGGGCATTCCGAATTGGACTGTACAGCCGTAAAAGCACTCCCTCACCTGAAAGCTTAGAAGTCAACGAAATACAAGACTCACTTCACGCACAGCGAGGAATTCCGAACCAAAGTGAGTGGTAGGTGCGGTTGACCACTAGACCTTTTGCCCACGGGAAAAAAGGACTTCACCCATGGGGAGTCTGTGTTTTGTGTGTAAACTTTATTCCCACAGTGAAACTGCCCACGGAAAATCACCATGGATACATCAAAGAGAACAAAAGAATTACCCGTGACATTCCCAGAACCAAGTCGTAGGGTTTATCTATGGTTTATCTAACCACAAGAGTAGTTAAACCAATCGAGTGGAATGAAATGGTAAAACAGGAAACCGCACCACACGCTGGGCACATTTCTGTGGTGTTGTGCTGAAATTGCGCCTAATAACCGGCCGTCGATAAAACCCAGAACATGGAACATTCCGGAACATCCCGGAGCATCGAATAATTATCATAATTAAGCGAAAAATATGTAAAATAAAATTTTAAAAAATTAAATCAAACAAAAATAAACTGGTATCAGCTCGGAAAATCGAAAAAAACAAAAACATAAAAAAAGGAAAAATGAAAGAAAAATGAAAGTGACTGCAATGAGTGAAGACTCCTCTTCTTTCCCGCCAATTTCGTCACGTCGCTTTTCAGCACTCTGTTTTTCAACACAAACATGGACGATTCTGACGATGAATGCCAGGTAATTCATTGCGTCTCCTTTTTTGATCCCTGATTTCTTCAACATCTGAGGTGTTTGTCTGAGCGTCATACAGTTGCTTGTTAAATCAGTATTCATAGTTTTGTCCCTATTCCATCTTCACGTTGCTATTTATCATCCCCAGTTTTCGTGCCGCTCCGTTAGGAACGCCTGGCACTATGACCCATTAAATGCGGACTCGGCCTTTCCGGAAGCCCGAGTAACAAGCAAGTTATTATTAATAAACTAGTAGTAATCAAAGATTTATAGAGCAGCGCGTTCACGCGCGGTTTTCGCATGTCTGGTTTACTTTGGTGGTGTTCGAATGGCTCGATAGAAAACTAAGTTTGATCGAATGTCAGATAACGATCTGCACTTGAAGTTGAACTAGCGATGAATAGATTATAGCCTGCGGTGAAAGTATTTTTAATTAATTAAGTATTAACTTGTACCGGACAAACATTTTCCAGGAGATGCATTTGAACTGTTGGCGACACTTGGAATTCAATTTCAGATCGCCAACACTTGTAACAAATATTTCTAGAGACAATAAAGTTTTGACCAGCGACCCCGCAAGACAGCGCGCGCGTCGCCAAATGTTTTTAAATTTTGTGTTTGTATTTGTTTACACTGTCATCAGAGGTCGAGCAGTCCGAGCTAGTTTAGACAAGAAACTCGATACCGAAGAGTTTCTATTTCTATCTCATGGAGAAACTATTTCTTCATGAGAAATCGTGTACACGCATATCTTTGTATTGACGTAATGAATTGAATAAAGAAATCACACTCGGATACCCATACTTAATTAAGGAGTTGGAACGCCACCACCATAGTTTTCTGTGAAGAACGAAATATGGGAATAAAGGACAGTCACGTGATTAAACTGACGGTGAACGACTGGAAGGAATGGATTACTCTTCTTAGTTACTAGCCTTCACTCATTGCAGACACTTTCATTTTTCTTTCTTGTTTCCTTTTTTTATGTTTTTGTTTTTTTCTATTTTCCGAGCCGATACCAGTTTATTTTGTTTGATTTAATTTTTTTAAAATTTTATTTTAGATATTTTCGCGTAATTATGATAATTATTCGATGTTCCGGGATCTTCCGGAATGTTCCGGGATGTTCCGGAATATTCCATGTTCCGGATTTTATCGACGGCCCTAATAACCTGGCATTTGAGAGACACGACAACAAGTATGGCCAACTTTCGTGGTTAACTGTGATTACTTGATTGCTTTCAGTAGTGCAGTTTTGTAATCGTTTTCTTTTCACAGCAGCTTTAGACCAGAAGATGCGGCGTTATACAACGGCTATTTGTTCCGGCGAAATCGGGAGCAAGAGAGTTATCAAAATCCAGCACCGGCCGTATACGCTCCGTATCCCTACTATTTAATCGTAATCGCAGACGCCTTCTACGCATTCCTCTTGAAACGAAGTTTTAGATCGCTAAATCAACCGGAAAGAACGACTGCAAGTAAACCATACGTTTCGCAGTTCGCGATGTCCGTGATGAATTAGATTTCCCGTTAAACACTGCCAGGTCAAAAGTTGACATCGGGCAACTATTTGGACTATCTGCAGTGTAACCAGAAGATATGACCTGACCGGAAACCCAAGCTGATCCCAACCCAAGCCAATTACCCATTGGGAAATCTTGGGCAAAAGGTGTAAGGCCAGCTTGTGATTGGTCCTTCTGTTACCGCAGTAAAAGTTTGAGTTGAACCAAGATGGCGTCGCGCGATGGATCGTCGAAAGGGTACGTCGGGTACTTTTCAGTTTTCAGAAGTGTCATTTCATCCACGGATGCCGACTTTATCGAGCTAAATTAAAAAAAACAAAAAAAACAGTGGTATAAGATCTACTTATTGGGACGTTGAAACGCTCTTCCAAAGACGGGAAAGAAGTGGAACGGTAAGTGTTTGGTTGTAGTATCTGTCTTCGCACGCGCGCGCGCATGCTTGGGTTGATATATATTCAAAAGAATTCAGTTCTTACATGAAATTAGCACAGGCTTTTTTTACCTTTTATTTAATTAGGTAGATTATTTTGTGCAATGGAAGAGCTACTCACCCTTACGACTCCTCGTGGGAGCCGGAGGAATGTATTTTACCTTGATACATGGACCTTTTTAACAGGCAAAGCCAGGACCCTGGAAAGGGGAGGGGGGGGTGGGGGGGGGGGGGCAATGTCAACCAAAAAATTGGATGGGGGTGTGGGGCCAGCTTTCCAAAACTCTTACCCTATTATTGACCAAAATCTGCGATTTTTCCTATTATAATTATGACCTGACCAAAAATTCGATATCCTATTTGTGACCTGACCCTTTAATCAATACCCTGTTTCAGATCTGTCTGACTAATAGTAATCGTAGATTAAAGAGTGCGTCCGAGTTTTGGTAGGCTTGGTATGTTAAAAAAAAAAAACAAAAATTCTAGAGAAAGCATTTTGTGCCTGAGTTGTTAGGTAGGCGTGAAATTGGTCTCCCTTCAGCAGGGGCAAAAACAAATGATTTGATTGCAAAGCATGTGCATACGAAAGGGTTTGTTCTCGTTTTACATGTATTATGTAATATTAGTTACGACCGGTCAGTAAATAACATGGACTGCAGTCGGGAGGCCGCATTTAGTCCGCAGTCCCCATTTTATACCTGAGTCCACGCGCGTTTTATGCCCAGTCCGTAATGCTTAGTCCGCGTTTTATACATTAGTCTGTGTTTCATACCCAGTCCGTAGTCGGCAGTCCGCAGTCCGCAGTCCGCAGTCCACAGTCCGCAGTCCGCAGTCCGCAGTCCGCAGTCCATGTTTTATAGCGACCGTGTAAATCGACACCAACCATGTTTGTTCTGTCGGTATGTGAGACGACGGGCTTTTAGTACCAAAACTAGCACAATTATTTTGTTTACGAACACGACTTTGAATCGCCTTGGCTTTGGGGTAACAGCTACAGGGCAATTCACTTTTATCTTTAATCTTTAATCTTTAATAAAAATTCCAAATTACATTATATTGAACAAGTCAATCCAATGAATTTGAGGACAGCTTAAGGTGGCTGGTACCAGTTTTCTCCCGCGGGTAGTAGATCACCATCGTGCGTCACGCGTGAATGACACGCACGATAGACGCGCGAGATTTAGAACCCGAAAAATCAAACAAATATGGCGGCGCGCGGCTTTTCGCGCAAGGTCACTTTTGTAGTGTTGGAGACGAAATTTGCATATAAAGGAGGCTTTACCTGCTAGAACAACTTTAGTCAATTCTGTGTATTTAAGAAAAATTGCCTCGGGAAGTCAATTTTTCCCAAATTTCAAAGACAACTCGATCGATCGTGACAGCCACCGTGAGCGTATAAAGGACTCGCAAAACATAGCAAATCTACCCAGAATTTGTGTAAAAGTCCTACAGAGTAAGCCCAGGAGGTTGTCTTTAACGACAACTACAACTGTAAATGATGTTTTAGCAGCAATCAAAACAAAACGCCTGTTCGGAGCCCGCTCGCCCGCGCGGGCACACGAAGCAGTCAGCGGTAGTTAAAGCCGCTCATGAGCAACTGCTGATCTTATAAAGTCTAGATTTTTGAATGCGTGTCTACGCGCGTGGGAATAACGGAACTCGCGAAGGCTTTTACATGAAAACAAGCCCGGTGACCCCTTCTTTTTATTGTTTTAATATAATATTATTATTGAGAGGAAACGTCGGAAAAAAAAATTCTACGGAAGGAAATTTGCACTTTGAGCAAATTGTTGTTTTTCCAAGTTTACAAGAACTCGGCTCCGTAAAATTATTTTAAAATTGTTGTGCATTTTCATTTTCAGATGCCAAACGCTGTTGATTAAAAAAAACCGGGGTCACCGGGTTAATTTTTTAGTTATTAGTGACATAAGCGAAAAATCAGGTCTGGAAAATCATTTTGGAATGTTGCCATGGTAGCTGCTGACGACAAAATAACAGCTGTTTTAGGTCAAGTGTAAATTATATAATCCAAACCTACAAAAATATTACAGTGGCCCTGGTCTGCCTTTATGTTCTATTCTTACAAAGTTATGAGCCGTCGAAAACTGAAAACTGGTACGAGCCACCTTAAAACAGAATACAAGATTCCTTAATATAAGCCGCCTTAGTGTATCATTGTATGATTGCATACCTAGTTAAAATGTACTCTAAACTCGTATCAAAAAATAAGATAATCACGATAAAAAATTAGCACTGAACTTATCGTAAAAATAAGCAAAAAATTTTTTTCGGAAGACTGACAAGGTGTTAGACTCCCTGATGTTAAGAGGTAGTTCATTCTATGAGCGACAAACCCGTATAAAATATGAGTTCTTAAAAGATTCTGTGCGATTAAACGGGACATTGAGTGTTAGATAATCAATCTTTCTCAAAGGCTTGTTGCAAGTTCGAAACGATACAAAGTCCAAAATATCTAAATTATACATATTCTTAAAACGCTTAAAAAAGAATACGAGATCATGAATTTCCCTACGATATTGTAAAGGTAATAAATTTAATTTCCTCAGGCGTTCGTGCTCAGAATACTCCTTGCCGAGAATGAATCTCGTGGCTCTGCGCTGAATTTGTTCTAAGCTGGTAATATTTCTTTTGGTATAAGGCGACCATACCACACTGGCATATTCTAGACGTGACCGCACCCAAGTAATATAAAGTAACTTTTTAGTTCTAATATCAGTCATATCCTTACATGTCCTATGAAGCAAATTAAGCATCTTTTAAGTTCTGGACGTGATAATTTCAACGTGATGATTCCAGCTTAAATCGTGGCTGATCCAAATGCTCAGATCTCTTTCAACAGCAACACGCTCCAACTTGGTTCCTCCAGGAAAATAATCCCTCTTATAAGTACATATTTAGTTCGTGCTACTCTTAGAACCTTACACTTTTTGACATTGAACTCCATTCCCCAAATGCGTGACAACTCCAATAACTTATTCAGGTCTTCCTGTAATTTATCGCCATCATCTTGACCGAGAATTAGGCGAAAACACTTCGAACCATCGACAAAAAGGGGCAATGATGTATCCCCTGAAATTACATCAGGCATGTCATTTATGTAAACCAGGAAGAGCAGGGGTCCCAAAATTGATCCCTGGGAGACTCCAGATGTGACTGGGAGAAAATCAGATGCCTCATTATCAATTACAACCCTGTGTCCTCTGCCAGATAAGTAAGATCTAAACCAAGCTAACAGAGGACCCTTGATTCCAAGGCACTCGAGCTTAAGCAAAAGTTTTTCGTGGGGTACTCGATCGAAGGCCTTGGAAAAATCAAGATAAATGACATCGACTTGTTGTCTCATTTCAAGAGCCTTAGCGAACTGATGAACTACTTGGGCTAATTGCGACACAGTTGATCTGCCTGGCAAAAAGCCATGCTGCCATTGCGTAATATAAGGGGATATAATACCAAAGATCTTACTATAAACTTGCCTCTCCAGTAATTTAGAAAGCACATCAAGAATTGAAATGCCCCGATAGTTAGACACCAGAGACTTGGAATCACTTTTATGAATAGGGACAAGATTAGCGTCTTTCCATTTTTAAGGAAAAGCACCCAGCTCCAAAGACATATTGAATAATCTGCATAAAGGGGGTGCAATTTTCTCAGCGCACTCTCATAACAACTTGGTGGGGAGGCCCAGTGACGCTTTGTTGATATCAAGTGACTTAAGTTGATTAAGAATACTGTAAGGGCTTAGGTTTAACTAACACAATTCGTGTTGAACACTAAAGTTAAGTCGTTGTAGGCAATTACAAGTGCTGCCATGATCGGGTGGAGCAAAAACTGAATGAAAAAAAGTATTAAATAAATTAGCTTGATCAACGGGTCTGGTCGCCTGCATTGATTCATGCTTAATAACCCCTGGAATTTTACTACTTTTCGTAATTGCTTTGTAATACGACCAGAATTTACAAGGATTGTAACAAAAACAATGAAACGGAGGACATGTTCGTGTAACAAAGCAACCCCGTGGGAGTTGAACTCATTTCCTATGTAAACACTTTCGTTGGGTTTACGTTACATAATAGTTTGTGCACAGAAATCTAGGCCAGAGAAGTGAAACTCATTTCCTCCTTTGATTTATTCAGCAACAAAGCTGCATTGGTTTCGGTTGAAGAGAAGAGGGTACACAACACGCAGCCAAACAATAGCTTTCTGTTCGTACGAAAAGCCTCGTACACATTTCGTGAAGACATGTCTGCAAGGTTTTTAAATGCCATTAACACTGACTTCAAACTTTAAATAAACAACTTATCTGCTACAGTCTTCAATAAACTGCCTCGAAAAGTCGTACACATTCCGTGAAGACATGTCCACAAGGTTTTTAAATGGCATTAACACTGACTTCGGACTAAATAAACTACTTCAGTATCCGCTACAGTCCACAATACTGTGCTTCCTCGACACTCGAAAGAAAGCACATGGACGAACATAGACATGACGTCATCCG
Source organism: Orbicella franksi (assembly GCF_964199315.1). Taxonomy (NCBI): domain Eukaryota; kingdom Metazoa; phylum Cnidaria; class Anthozoa; order Scleractinia; family Merulinidae; genus Orbicella; species Orbicella franksi. Next base: position 3,711,211 of record NC_138156.1, on the reverse strand, counting down.
CCCCTGAGGAATTTTTTTGGGGGGCCAAATTGGTGTCCCCCGATGGATGGATAGATAGACAGACAGACAGATAGATAGATAGATAGATAGATAGATAGATAGATAGATAGATTCACAGATCTCGAATTTTTATGCATTACGCGATTAGAACTGCGTTCTGTCGAGCGCAATAATTAGTTTCCTAGTTCAGACCGATGTTGAAGGCATTGTGAAGAGCTTTTGGTGATGGTCTTATCGATAATGACGAAAAAGGAGCTTCTTCTAAAATACATACCCAATTCAAGACCAGAGTGCAAAATTACGATCCCTATTTATGACCAAAATGGCCAAAATCGATACCCTATTTATGACGCAAAAACGGCTGAAAAACTATATCCTTTGGGGCTGCACATACCTCTAAAGCTCATAGACGAGAGAACCCTCCAGGGCCATCGATAATTCTGGAAAATGTCTGTTCTTTCAGGGTGGCTGTTGAACGGCACTTAAAATCTTGGTCTCGTTTAACTGTAAGGCTGTTTTTAAGGGGGGCGGGGGTGTTTTTTGTTTCGTATTTGCTGGTAATAGAGTGTCGAGGAAGGGATGAACCTTCAATGCTCTTTATTTGTCCCTTTTCTCATGGCCTAGAAACGAAGTTTTCTAAGAAGGCATACTGTTGCTATGGTAACCTATGGTGTCACGAAAATGACAGCAACGTTTTCACCAATGATTGGGCAGTTTTTTGATACCATGATTGTAGCATCAAGTGATAAAGAGTGGTTATAATAACCCATCAAAATCTAAGTGCTGGAAACTGTTTTGAGCCACCTTAAATTATCCAAGCAGGAGTTAATTATTCCAGCGTTATCATTTTGTAGAAGTTCGGCTTCTAATTTTTGAATTTCATCCTGTATCATCCAAAAATCGTACCGATCGCTCAAGGCGCGTACGAATGACGAAAACGAAATACGACGCTACAGTGTAATACGGGCTACTGACCTAATATGGTCAGGAAATCGCGTAATCGTGTAAAAAAAGTGCATTTGTAGCTTACTTGTTTCTCACTGGAGCCCGGTGAATATAGGCGTACAGTTGCATGTGAATTTGTTGACTTTCTTAACCTCTGTTGTCCTTTTCGATGGCGTAATCTGAATAGGCTACTCGAAGCGCTCGCTCGTTGCTATGTGACGTCACACTGGTAGCGATGAGTCGGTCACGAATCAATACCGGAAAACAATAGAGTCACCCCCTCCCTCCTGCGCTTATGATTTCAGACCAAATTGCACTCCACTCAGTTCAATTACCAATATATATATATTAAAGTGAGAGCGTCGAACGCACTCTCATAATCTCTGATTACTACTAGTATAGTATTATCCTTGCTCACGATGTATTCCCTTGTTTCGTGGATCGACTACACACTGGCAGGCTTCATTAGATAATGATGTGGACTGGTTACGATTGGTTAGTTTTCAACAGCTGTTATTGGCGCGTTTCGATCGTTGCTGTTTTGCGGACAAAAGATAATACGTTTTCATTATTGTTTTTCAACACAGTGGACGACTACAACCTTTTTACAACTTTAACCTAGAATTTAAAAGAGAATTTGAACCTGGACCGTGTTCATCAGTAGAGAACTTTAGCAAACCACGACGGCAACGGCAAAGGCAACGAGAACGTCTCCAAACAAAAGGTTTGATGAGTAGAACAATAGCCGTGCACGTGTGTTATAAATCTTTATATATTTCTTTGCCGTCCTCTGCACAACAACAACGTGAAAGGGCTATGTTCTGCGTATTTTGAAGAAGGCAAACGACGGCGGCTAATTTTTCGTATCATTTATTTGGAATTGAACGCTGGCATGGCATTACATATTTAGCTTGAGCAAGTTCTGAGTCCAATACCGTCCAGTTGCTAAATTTGAATGTAAAAATTCAATTTTTTACTAAGCGTTGTCCTTGGGGTCGCGGTCGTCATTGCTTAAGTTCCCCAATTCTCTGGCTGTAAGATGAATCTTCCACTCTCCAAATTTATTTTCTACATCGCGTAGCTTGATGCGCCGTCAGGATTCGTGACTTTCTTCTATGTACATGTAAGCCAAATATAACACCTGCGTGACCTGCGTGTAACGTTACTGGACAGTTTATGAATAACAATGAAAATCCGAACAGAAATAGACAGGGATTAAATCTCTTGCCGGGTGAAAAACAATGGAATAGAGACTGCTTTTAACTCGCGCATAACCATAAGCATAAGCCGACGCACACAGACACAGTAAGATGTTGATAAATACCACCCGTGGTTGGGTGTTACTTAGCAGCGCTCTATTGCGCCTGCGTATGTTGCTAATCATCTCATGTTTCGGGAAAAACCAGCCTTGAGAAATATGCGCAAGCTTCGGAGTTTTGTAATTAGGCATATAATTCTTCTTAAATAAAGAAAAGCCAGTCAATGACAACAAAGAAGTCGATCAATATTCCACCATTCCTCGATCACGGATTAAGGACTGATCCTAAACGTATGCCGTTTTGTTCCAAGTTTTGTGATAATTTCGAAACCGACAGAATCATTCGCTGTGGATTTTTATTGCATCTATTTTTACGACCTGTGACTTGGGTAAGTGTAGCAATTAGCATAATTTTTTTTCGAAATGAAGAGCTACGAATGATATTGTTGGTAAGTTGTTTGTAAGTGAAAACGTGTTTTTTGTTCACGAACGCGCATCGACATCTCTCGACGCGCGTTCGTGAGCATCTGAGCAGGGACAGGAACTCACACGTATATCGGCACTTGCAGTAACCCCAGGCATGTCGGTGTTTAGCTAATAAGAACTGCTTTTCCATCGTGGATTGTGCACCCAATAAACTACAACTCATGTTGAAGGAAGCAATGCACATCAAATGGGAGAATCCCACTTTAAATAAGCAGCTGAAACATGCTGACTTTACTCTCTCGTTCTGATATTATTCTTTATGTATATACATTTATTTAGTACCGGTTTATTTTAGTTTTTTGCTCATAACATTTGGTGTTATAATCATTGTAATTATTTCAGTTTTTTACAATTTTCTTCCTTGTATTAACAGCAGTGCTCGCGCAAGTGTTATTCCATGTCTCGCGCTTCTTAGAAGTGTACGTTAATTTTTTCGAAATTTTGAATTGTATCACGTTTTACTTACCGCCATTGCTTGTATTAATTCAAACGAACTTGTAAACAAATTTGCAACTGAAGATGATCGTTGAACGATCGAAACGTGTCTTGTTTTAAACTTAAAGTTGTTGTCCATTCCTTAAAAATTGTTCCTTCTAATATTCGTCGAAATTGGTGATAGCGTATGCTGATTTTTCGCTTTAAGATTCAAAATAATGTTCAAATGTTGTTGTTTATAGTGGTCAATGCGCTTAGCTACACGTGTAGCAGTAGCTACTAGTTCACAGGTATGCCACGTAAACTGAAAGAACTAAACATAATAGGCTTAATACTGAGTCCTAACTGGCGGATGGCAGACCAGTTGGCAATCTACAGCATGACTGAGGAGTTAAACTATGGTCTACTGAGAAACAACTCCAGGTAAGTGGCCAGGCTGCCTCCCATGAAGATATAGACGCAATGGCTGATCAATTGGACATTCTGTCAAATCATGAATTTAGCAGTATGGTCCAGTTTACAGTAGCGCATTTGTGTTTTCCCACCATAACCTTTCAGTAAATCTATATCCAGCCCTGCTGGCAAACCGCATCATCGCGTTAAGTTACGGTAGTCAATACGACAGTCAATACGATTCTGTCTTGAGTTTTAAAATCACCGAAAACGTGTCGCTCAAGTTGATAGCGTAGCGCAGGTTGAAGAAAGACAAACAATATATATCTTGTTTATCTAAACAAAGAAAAAGAACAACGAAGAAAAAAGCTTCAAGCGTGGAACTCGAGTAACTGTAGTTTCCGTGGTATTAATTCATACCTTGTTTATCTGAAAAGAACATGTAGTTGCCGCGAATAAACACTCGAATTTTGTCGTCAATAACAAATAAAACATGATTCAGGCGCTGATTTAAAACACTAAAACTATGCTTGATCGTGCCTTTCGTCTCTCTTCCAACTGGTCTTACTTTTCCAAGGAATGTGATCGGCTCAAAATGGTGTTTTCTCGACTGAGTTACCCAGACAGGTTGGTTAATTCCACCATCTCGCCCTTTATTACAGTCTGATCAACCTGTTCCCGAGTTGCCAGCTGTTAACAATGAATTAGATCCTGTTCGCGTTGTTCTGCCATTGAAAGACCAGGCTTTGGCCGATATTGAACGAGCACAGCTCAAAGATCTGAGCCAGAAAATTCAAGTGACCATCCAGCCCACGTTTGTTAGTCACAAGATCAAACAATATCTGAAATCGCGCAAAGTCAAGCCGTCTATTGTTAAGCAACAATCCCTTGTTTATAAATTTAAGTGTCACCTGTGTGATGCAGGTTATGTTGGTTACACGCGGCAGCATTTGCATCAACGCGTAGACGAGCACAAGAATGCGTCTTCCTCCATTGGAAAACGTTTTCGTGTGAAACATTCTTATGTGCCCAAGGATTTTACCAAGAATTTTACCACCTTAAAAAAGTGCAAGAACAAGTTTGACGGTGTCACTTATAAAATGTTTTTTGTTAGTGAACTGAGACCAAGTCTCAATGTGCACTCAGACTCAATTCGTGCGAAAGTTTTTTATCATTTTTAATTGTGTTATTCTTGCATGCATTTTATTGTTCTTAACACCCCTTTTTACATTTAATACTTTACATACTTTTCTTTGTTTTATATTTATACTTCTGCAAAATATTTATCTTCACTTTTATGATAATGACCGAAGCTCGGTCGAAACGTCCCTTTCTTTTACCGTTAGTTTTTACATCAAATTTTGATTTTTACTGATTGGTATAGGTAAAACGCTCAACAAAAAAGTGGAAGACGCTAACTACTACGGTCTGCGAACAGTAATGAACACGGGGAAAACTTCTAATTATGAGTCATTACTCAAACTGCTGGGCATGAGGACGCTAGAACATAGACGTATTGAACAATCTCTGATAATATTTTTTAAGTGTTTTAAAGAAAATGGCCCACGTTATATCACCAACTTATTCAAGCCCCGGGTCACGCCATACAATCTTAGAAGCAGCGGGCTAAACGTAGAACAACGCCCTTACAATAGTAGATTCTTCCACGGCTCGTATTCTTATATCATCTCTAGAATTTGGAATCAGTTACCGCCGGCAGCAAAAAATGCAGCAAACGTTCCAGCTTTTATCAATCATCTTAATACAACAAACTTTGGTGGTTGCCAATGTAGTTCTTGTCTTAAATGATTCCTTTATAGACATGTTGTATTTTTATCGTTTTTTAATATTGTATTTTCAACGCATATTTTTTAAGACATTAATAGTATGATAATTTTGTATTTTTTAATATATAGTTTTTAAATCTTTTTTTTAACATGTATGTCAAACACTTTTATCATGTACCCCTGGCTCGGGAGACTTAGGCAACCACTCCCCGTGTTCTTGACGTAAAATAAATTACCTTACCTTACCTTTTATATGCTAGAATAAGCATTTTCTTGAAAAAATGTTGCTCCAGAAAAAAAATAATCAGGTGTCGTATTACACTCCTACCTCCCTTAAATTGACACCTCTCCACAACGGCCACTTTCCTATGTTCCCTAGGGGGGCGTTGTAAATAGGTTTGACTGTTATTATTACCCATAAAATTTCATCGCCTGATGAGGACTAGCAGTATAGCAGTCGAAACGTCGCGATCTACATCTCAAAGTGACTCCACCGTGAGACAAACGAGAGAAAAATTCTTCTATCTTATCTTACATCACGATGAATAATGTACATATCTTTAATGACATGAATATTTCCATTTTCCGAGAATGGTGTAGCAGAACATGACCTGCTAATTTCAGGCTTTTGACACTGTTCACAGATGGTTTCGCATCTGACCTCCGTCATTTATGTGTCTAATATGGACATGTCTTTCAACAGGTGCATATGAAAGAGTTCATCGAGATGTGTACCTGTTACTCTGCCATGGTTAGGAAACCCTTCGCCTTAAAGTTGTTATTTTGCCTTATATTCTGGACAATACTTTTATGGCAATTTAAAACAAATTACTTAACAGCAGAGAATCCTCCAGTAAAGTCTGATAAGGAGAGTCAAAGGGAGGTGGAAGGACCAACCAGCCATATTTCAGGGTCGGCCAGGGTTTTTGATATGTTTCCCAACCAAACAAAGCCATGGCTTATCATTTTCTGGTCGACGTACTTTGGAGAGCAAATGAATATAAAGCTGGCATGGAAGAAAGGTGAATGCCCTGTGCCTTGTGAAGTCACGGGTGACAGATCCCGAGCGAGCGACGCCAACGGTTTCGTCGTCCATGCCAGGGACTCACACATGATGCCTTCAATGGAATCTGTGCCGTGGATTTTGATGACACTAGAAAACCCGGTATATACTCCGCTATTAACCGACCCTACGTTTATGTCCAAATTCAATTTGTTGACAAGTTATCGTTTAGATTATGATTTTCCTCAACCTTTTTATCCTTTGCCGAAGCTAACACCACCACTACCTGCTGGGGAAAAAGACGGGCTTATAATGGCGGCATTTTCGAACTGTGAGCCTGTACGGACTGAATACATGAGACAGCTGATGGATTTTGTCCAGGTCGATTCTTATGGAGCCTGTCTTAAGAACAAAGATGACCTAGTTGGGATCTACGGCTCAGGGAACGGCAAAGACTTTAAACAACTCAAAACAGAACTAGCCAAAAGGTACAAGTTTACTCTCGTATTCTTTAATCAGGACTGCGATTATTTTGTTGATGATCAGCTAACCCATGCTCTGGATGCCGGCTCGGTTCCTGTGGTAATGAGCACGGACAAACTAGACGAGTTCCTGCCCGGAAATCTGCGGCACTCTGTCATCAAAGTACGTGATTTCAAGAGTCCAAAACATTTGGCCGATTACCTAAAATGTCTAGACACGAACGAGACTGAGTATAACAAATACTTAGAGTGGAAGTCGAAAGGAATCGGCAATATAACGGGAACAGCTATTGGAGCTTACTGGAAGCCGAAATATCCATTATATTGCCAAATGTGTGTTGCACTTTCAGAAGGGAAAATCCACAAGGATGGTCTTCAACCAATAGCTTGCAAGCCAAGAAGTTTTGAGTATTGGGGGATTAAGCCTCAGGCCAGCTTCATTGGACGTCTAATTGACAAATTGAAAAAAATCTTCTTATTGGGTTTAATATGTTTTATTTTTTTTGTTTTACTTTTCGGTCGAGATAGACTCTGGCGAAATCCTCGCAAGGCTGTGGCAAGAGGAGGGAAACTTTGAAGTCCTGAAACGCTGCTATATCCAAATATACCCAACTAGTTTTTTGCTGTGGTTTGGAAAAGTTGTTAATCTTCAAGATATGTGAAACTTAGAGTGGAGTAATGTACAGCTCATGTAAAAGAAGCATCCGTCGGTACACAACTTGGTCAGCGATATCATATCTAAGCTTAAAGCGGAACATACCTAAATTCGATACTGTCTTACTTCACTCAAACTGGAGCAGCTTACGACGAAAATACTTAAGCAAAAGTCCAACAGATGTAAACGCGTTGAGTTGTGGGCCAAAAACATGACAAAATTTCGGGAATTTCGGACGCCATTTCCCCCGCGCGACATCCGCAAAAATCCTCGCAGCATGTACGCGCGTGTGCCTCAGGCGATGGCGCAATTTGTTCTAAAAAAAGAATTATTGTCCCATATCATGGGGACAACCCCAATACTAGAAATGGCGCGCGCTTACGGTCTCCGTCCCCGATTATGGCTCCTGGTGTATACAAACTTTAAAACTAATATCGCTAGATAGAGACTCCAACAGTTACATAAATAAACAGTAATGATAAAATATAAAACTGCGTGGCCTTGTGGTCAGAAATGGACTTTAAACGCTTTTGATTCAAGCTTTACAAGTCTTAGTGTGGTCTGTACAATACTCACCACAAATTTAGTTTGAATCGCATTTCTCAGATCAACTTGTATGAAGTGGACTGTATGTAATTCTCCCCCAGAACTCCTGCGTAGCATCCAGCCAGTAAGATGTTCTTCGAATTTTGCGCCGTAAGGCAGAAAGTCTCTGATGTGACTAGAAGATGCCGTTATCTGGCTGTTTTTCGTTCCTCCTAGTAAGTGATTAAGCGGCCCAAAACCGTCACACTCTACAAGAGAAAGATATAGAGGGTATTGATATATTGTCCAAGCTCTTCTTTCTACGGTCAGTCGCTAATTAACGCAATTTCTCTTTCAGCTCCTTTCGTAAGCGGCTAGCCCGCGTGTCAAGCGTTCTGACCGCGCCCAAATTGGAGTGAGAGCAAAAAAATTATCGACGAGGCAGGGGCCGGTGGGGAAACGGTTATCTACCACATATACATATACAGTCAACAGTGGCGTAGCCAAACAAGTTCACGGGAATGAATAGACTTCGGCCAGTTTCTACTAAAAAAACTTGATTAGAGAGAAACGAGGAGCATCTTGCGTTCTTGAGGAATCAGGTACGCATCATGCAGGACAGGGTGCATATTTCAAATAGTGAGCCATTTGTTTTAAGATTCATTCTTTGTCCCGTAACAAGATTTTTACCTGGACTGTAAAATGAGATTTGTGTCATGGCCACCTTAGTTTGTTCTGGAGACGTTGATCCGCATGGATTTTCATTGTGGTATCGCACGCTCACCACACACAGGGCGTTATGGAATGTTATTATATGGCTTTGGCTTGTGGCCGATATAACGCGCGCTCTGATTGGTTAATTGTCACTGAATTGTAGGGCATTATTCTCCCGTAATGCCCACGGGCCGATTACGGATTATGCAAATTAGGAAGAGCCCGGTTCTGAAAATTCAAGCGCATTGAAGCGATGAAAGCCGATTAAAATCAGTACGAGAATATCAGTAGCTAAAAGTTTAGACATATTTCTTTAATAAAATTTATATAGATGACTTACCAGTCGGTAACCTTGGCGGGCACTAGTGAAAAACAATCAAAGTTTGCCTAGTCTTAAGTAAAGCTAAAATCGCTAAGTAAAAAACACCATCGGCAGATCTGCCATGCATCCTGAGCAGAACACCACAAAGAAACTTATAAGTTATCATCTTAGTCACAGCAATTACCGAAGTATTGAACTCCGTCAAAGTTCTCGTCAAATAGATTCCCTCGCTTTGACACAAGCAAGTGTAAATCAGCTTCCAGGATCATCAGATGTAAACAATCGGGCGGTTTCTGTCGGTAGCAGTGTTTCTGATAACTGCAGACGTTCACAAGGCTTGAAATGTTCATCCATAAATCCCAGAATGAAGAAGGCGAAGATATGTTGTCGAAAGCGAATGCGAAGATCGAGTTAAGCTTATTTTGAGCAGTGCATTCTGAAGCATTAGTATTTTCTTTCACCGAAAAGACGGTTGGTTTGGACAAGCACTTGCTGTCTTTTCTATATGCGTTGACGTTTCGCCCCAAAAGTCGGAAAAACTTCCCCATCAACTTGTGGTACCACGATACTAAAATACGTTTTTGAGGCTGTGACAGTGACTTTTCCGTAAAAAAATGAGTGTTTTTAACGGAATACGTAATACAGTGGTGAAATTCACTGACTGTGTAGTTTTGCCCTAGGTTTGAGACGATGAATGAATCGGTAAACGCGCGCATCGCCGGATGTAAATTGACGACTTCCGCTCGAATGATTTTTCTCTTTATTGATGAGCCATATAATAAACAACTTAATAACCTCGACCGTTCGGTCATTCCGGGAAAATCTCAAACCTCGGCCTACCGTATTGACCTCGCTATCGCTCGGTCAATACGGCAAGACCTCAGTTTAAGATTTTCCCGTAACGACCTCACTCTCGGTTATTAAGAGTGCCTGCCTGTAAAAATCAGACAAATTCTTAATTTCGCGGCAAGGGTCGAAAATTCGATTTCGCTCATATTCTTATGGTAGATAGGTTAGGGCATGACAAAAACTACTGGATAGTTTTTTTGGGAAAATATCCTTTTATTTCAAAGAAATATGCAAATTACCAAATTCCGTTAAAATCGTCATTTGACGCACTATTTTATTAAACAAGTTTGAGAGCCTCGCATGCAAAACCACATCATTCTTCCGTCTTTAAAACACTCAAATATTTTTGTGCAATGTTTAAATGTGTACTGGGTTGATTTTAGGGAATGTTGCGTTGTCTTTTTGGGTGCACAATAATTAAATTTCGAAGACATGTATTTCATTCACTTAAAAGTACTTCGTGAATATAATTAATTTTCACCATGTGCGAAACCTTCAAATGGACTAAGCTTCTGGTGGTTGAATCGCAGAAGGATGGTCTACAGATTCCTGTAAAAATTTCTTTGGGCAAATGATTGTGAGCGACGCGAGAGCTTTTCAAAGTACGTCAAAAATGCAAATATTTGACCATCCGTCGTCAAATTTCAATTCACGGGTTAGACGTATATTTTAGCATGCGCCACATGACTTGACCTATGTTAAGTTGAAATAGACACAGAGCTGATAATTTCGAAATGTTCTAACCTTATTTGCTGTAAAAGGCAGGTCCAAAGCCGATTTGACGTGTTTCTCTCACCATTCGTCGCACAAAAAGCAGAAGTTTGCTTTTGTTTACATAACGTCCGATGTACATCGCCAACTGTCAACTTATTTAACGGTCGAATACGATGAATCTGTGACCCTCGTTCGACACATATGATCACCACTGCATCTAAGTCAAAAACGGCTAAGTCATTCGTAGATAGTGGCTTGCTTTGCACTACACCAAAATATTACGTTTGATCATCATGGTTTGATGGCTTGAATCCTTGCTTGCAGCGGTTCCTTGTTCGTCACGCAATTCTGTCATCCCATTTTAGGGGGTAGGGGTGGGACAATTTCTATCCTAATACGTAAGGCTCCGTACGGCTTGGAATCACTGGGAGCACACAATCGTGTTGAGTAGGAAGAGATTAAATTAAGAAAGGAAAAGAATGAATAATTTATCATTTCCCCTGTTGTTATCTTTTACTCGACCACCGCTACCTACCATGCCCCTGCGTAATACTGTAACGTTAAACTCATACTTAGGTCTTTTCGCGCTGTGCAATTATTTTTGGTTTACATGTTATACAGTGGGCTACCCTCGGGGAAATAGGTGGCGACCGCTTAATGGGGCTAGCCGCTTAAATAGAGGTTGGTGTACCTTGAATATTTAATTTTTCACTATCGGGCTATAAATTTCTTGGTGAACATGGAGTCAATTCAATACAATCATGATAGACGTGTGTTTGAATTATCACTCGTCATGCACCTTCAATTTCAGACTCTTATCTGCCATCGCCCTTTCCAAAACAAAGTTCTTAAATTTTGGGTGGTCGCTTAATAGGGGTAAAGACAATAATGAAACCGTTATCAGAATGACCAAATGATGGCCGCGGAGGTAACCGGTCAATAGGTGTTTTATTTACAATATTTCACTGACGATAATTTTGGACTGTATTGACAACAGTCCTCTATTTTCTGTTACATACCAATGCCTCGCCACTAAGCAAACAAAATACGCCAAATAAAATGCCATGGCCAGGGCTATTTACTCACGTAATTACTAATTAAATTTAGTCTGTTTTTCTCACGAATTAGACACGTTGTGATTTCCTATTTTTATTTCAGCTAGTTCTTGCTTCATTAATCTATAATTTTTTTATGGCGATTTTCTTAAAATTCTAGTGAGTACAGGTACTAGCTTTATCAGCTGTTGTCTGAAACATCAGAACGTACAACAAACGTGATTTGGACCGAGGCCACGTACACTATAGAATATGATTATATAAATATACACATATATTATTATATATATGAAAAAACAGATGAACAATGATTAAATTGTTTCACTTATCCTTAGAGTACTCTATACAAAATAGATCAAAATGTGCAGCATATGCCGTGACAGCATTGCGTGACGAACAATAACGGCTGTAAGATTGTGCTGCGCCGACACGCTTATCAGCAATGGTCAGCAATCGATCAAACGCAATATTTTGGCGCAGCGCAAAGCAAGCAACTATCTACAAATGACTCAGCCGTTTTAGACTTAGATGCAGTGATGTTCATATGCGCAGAAAGATGGTCACAGATTCATAGTATTCGACCAATAATAGGTTGACAGTAGGCGATGTACATCGGACGTTAACCTTGTGTAAACAAAAGCAAACATCTGCTTTATGTCCGACGAATGGTGAGAGATCGACTAGAAACACGTCAAATCGGCTTTGGACCTGCCTTTTACAGCAAATAAGGTTAGAACATTTCGAAATTATCAGCTCTGTGTCTATTTCAGCTTAACATAAGTCAAGTCATGTGGCGCATGCTAAAATAAACGTCTAACTCGTAAATTGAAATTTGACGACGGATGGTCAAATATTTGCATTTTTAACGTACTTTGAAAAGCTCTCGCGTCGCTCACAATCATTTGCCCAAAGAAATTTTTACAGGAATCTGTAGACCATCCTTCTGCGATTCAGCCACCAGAAGCTTGGTCCATTTGAAGGTTTCGCACATGGTGAAAATTAATTATATTCACGAAGTACTTTTAAGTGAATGAAATACATGTCTTCGAAATTTAATTATTGTGCACCCAAAAAGACAACGCAACATTCCCTAAAATCAACCCAGTACACATTTAAACATTGCACAAAAGTATTTGAGTGTTCTAAAGACGGAAGTATGATGTGGTTTTGCATGCGAGGCTCTCAAACTTGTTTAATAAAATGGTGCGTCAAATGACGATTTTAACGGAATTTGGTAATTTGCATATTTCTTTGAAATAAAAGGACATTTTGCCAAAAAAACTATCCAGTAGTTTTTGTCATGCCCTAGCCTATCTACCATAAGAATATGAGCGAAATCGAATTTTCGACCCTTGCCGAGTTATTTTCCATTTTTATGGACAGGGACTCTTAAGTAGTTAATCATGAACCGTCATCATCAAAACCATCGTCTTGATGTACATGAACTGCAACTTGTATGTCCGCGTGCTCAAAGGTCAGCAGTCTTGAACTGTTGAAAGTTACAACTAAGTGAACTATTGTATTATGGGTTATCGACCACGTTTGTTCGGTAATTTAAGATGGCTGAATATTGGCCAAGTTCTTTTTTTTTGCATGTCTATGGACCGAGACAAAGTGGAGGACCATAAACACGTGCACAAAAAAAGAGGCCAATATCCAGCCATATTTACCGAACAAGCTTGGTCAATAAAGGACAAAGAACATGAAAAAAGAACATCTATTTCTTCCGGGCAAAGCGGGTAATCCCGAGGGGGAAAGATAGCGCCATCTTACTTGCTCGAGTAGCCAATCACATGCAGCACAAGTTTCGGTTCATCAAGGCCGCTCACGGAGCTAGCCGCTAGGTATATAACAAAATCATAGAATGGCGCAAAGTTGTTATAAGGGCGGCGAAAGCTCGCAATTAAATATTGAACGTTTGATTTATTTTCGGAGCTTTAAAGGTGTCAAAACGTTCCTACCGAAACTAAACTGGCGGACGCTCGTCAACTGCGCGATCTTTGCCGATAGTCTTGAAATATTTGGTTTCCAAAATGGAGAAGGAGTTTTTAGACTTCTCGTTTGGTTTCGCCATGGGTCAGTTTTTAG